>NC_056440.1:62871738-63144238 GCF_018296145.1 Oncorhynchus tshawytscha
CTACCTGCCAGGATGAGGCTCCAGAAGTAACGTACTGTACTATATTGACCCCAAGTCTTCCTCCCAGTGATGGGTATAAACATCTTCCTCCCAGTGATGGGTATAAACATCTTCATCTTCCTCCCAGTGATGGGTATAAACATCTTCCTCCCAATGATGGGTATAAACATCTTCATCCCAGTGGTGGGTATAAACATCTTCATCTTCCTCCCAGTGATGGGTATAAACATCTTCATCTTCCTCCCAGTGGTGGGTATAAACATCTTCATCTTCCTCCCAGTGATGAGTATATACATCTTCCTCCCAGTGGTGGGTATAAACATCTTCATCTTCCTCCCAGTGATGGGTATAAACATCTTCCTCCCAGTGATGGGTATAAACATCTTCATCTTCCTCCCGGTGATACCCACCACAGGGAGGAAGATGTTTATACCCATCACTGGGAGGAAGATGACGATCTTTATACCCATCACTGGGAGGAAGATGTTTATACCCATCACTGGGAGGAAGATGTTTATACCCATCACTGGGAGGAAGATGAAGATGTTTATACCCATCACTGGGAGGAAGATGATGGGTATAAACATCTTCATCTTCCTCCCAGTGATGGGTATAAACATCTTCATCTTCCTCCCAGTGATGGGTATAAACATCTTCCTCCCAGTGATGGGTATAAACATCTTCATCTTCCTCCCAGTGATGGGTATAAACATCTTCATCTTCCTCCCAGTGATGGGTATAAACATCTTCCTCCCAGTGGTGGGTATAAACATCTTCCTCCCAGTGATGGGTATAAACATCTTCCTCCCAGTGATGGGTATAAACATCTTCATCTTCCTCCCAGTGATGGGTATAAACTTCTTCCTCCCAGTGATGGGTATAAACATCTTCATCTTCCTCCCAGTGATGGGTATAAACATTTTCATCTTCCTCCCAGTGATGGATATAAACATCTTCATCTTCCTCCCAGTGATGGGTATAAACATCTTCCTCCCAGTGATGGGTATAAACATCTTCATCTTCCTCCCGGTGATGGGTATAAACATCTTCATCTTCCTCCCATCTTTCTTTTTATCCTTAGCATTTTACATATGGGTGGTACCGGGAATCAAACCAACTAACTTGACGTAGCAAGGCCCATGCTCTACCAACTGATCTACAGAGGACCACAAACTACACAATTGCTAGTCTTAACTACAGAGAGGGACGGGAGCCACCCCCTTGCCACTGCCTTTTCATTCTCAAATGATGCCTCAGCGGGCAAATAGAGTAGTCTAAAACAGTGTGGGGTTGTTATATCTCTTGGCAGTGCTGGCAATAAAAGAGTCGACTTCATGACTTACTAACACACTTTAATATCGCATTTATAAATAAAAAAGCCTAAGACACATACATAAATATTATAAAGGCCTCTGGTTGGAAGGTGGACATAAATTATTTATGTGATAGCAAAACGGAATATATCCTAACCCGAGGCACATAAGGAAACCACAAGAGGCACAGAATGTGACATAGAATCCCCAGGTCCCTGTTAACCTATATTTGACATACATACCAAGTGCATATTAAGTACATTCAAAAAAAGGTCATTATGACATCTATCATCTACAGTTGAGGGAATGTACATTAACTGTTGGAGTGAACTGCTAATGTGTGTGAGGAAAGAGAGAGAGAGAGAGAGAGAGAGAGAGAGAGAGAGAAAGAAATACAGAGAGAGAGAAAGCGAGAGAAAGAGAGAGAGAGAATTAAATTGAGAGAAAGACAGAGAGAGAGAGCTAGAGAGAGACAGACAGAGAGACATAGAGAGGCTGCCGTGTTCATGTGCTTGACTTGAACTGTGAGTGTACTATAGAGGGGTAAATCTATGTGAAGGTTAGTGTAAGTGTGTAATCTAAGGCCACAGAGCGGCAGGCATGTTGTTTTCTAGCTGCAGAAGCATGAGCATTCAGCTAGGGGTAGTTGGGTCTCTCTGTCACGTTACTGTCACGTTACCTACAGTACGTTATATTACTGTCACGTTACCTACAGTACGTTATATTACTGTCACGTTACCTACAGTACGTTATATTACTGTCACGTTACCTACAGTACGTTATATTACTGTCACGTTACCTACCTACAGTACGTTATATTACTGTCACGTTACCTACAGTACGTTATATTACTGTCACGTTACAGTACGTTACAGTACGTTATATTACTGTCACGTACCTACAGTACGTTATATTACTGTCACGGTACCTACAGTACGTTATATTACTGTCACGTTACCTACAGTACGTTATATTACTGTCACGGTACCTACAGTACGTTATATTACTGTCACGTTATATATTACTGTCACGGTACCTACAGTACTTATATTACACGGTACCTACAGTACGTTATATTACTGTCACGGTACCTACAGTACGTTATATTACTGTCACGGTACCTACAGTACGTTATATTACTGTCACGGTACCTACAGTACGTTATATTACTGTCACGTACCTATTACTGTCGTTATATTACTGTCACGTACCTACAGTACGTTATATTACTGTCACGTTACCTACAGTACGTTATATTACTGTCACGTACCTACAGTACGTTATATTACTGTCACGTTACCTACAGTACGTTATATTACTGTCACGTTACCTACAGTACGTTATATTACTGTCACGTACCTACAGTACGTTATATTACTGTCACGGTACCTACAGTACGTTATATTACTGTCACGGTACCTACAGTACGTTATATTACTGTCACGTTACCTACAGTACGTTACGTTATATTACTGTCACGTTACCTACAGTACGTTATATTACTGTCACGTTACCTACAGTACGTTATATTACTGTCACGTTACCTACAGTACCTACAGTTATATTACTGTCACGGTACCTACAGTACGTTATATTACTGTCACGGTACCTACAGTACGTTATATTACTGTCACGTTACCTACAGTACGTTATATTACTGTCACGTTACCTACAGTACGTTATATTACTGTCACGTTACCTACAGTACGTTATATTACTGTCACCTACAGTACGTTATATTACTGTCACGTTACCTACAGTACGTTATATTACTGTCACGGTACCTACAGTACGTTATATTACTGTCACGGTACCTACAGTACGTTATATTACTGTCACGTTACCTACAGTATATTACTGTCACGTTATATTACTGTCACGTTACCTACAGTTATATTACTGTCACGCGTTACCTACAGTACGTTATATTACTGTCACGGTATATTACAGTACGTTATATTACTGTCACGGTACCTACAGTTATATTACGTTATATTACTGTCACGTTACCTACAGTACGTTATATTACTGTCCTACGTTATTACTGTCACGTTACCTACAGTACGTTATATTTACTGTCACGTACCTACAGTACGTTATATTACTGTCACGTTACCTACAGTATTTACGTTATATTACTGTCACGTTACCTACAGTACGTTATATTACTGTCACGTTACCTACAGTACGTTATATTACTGTCACGTTACCTACAGTACGTTATATTACTGTCACGTTACCTACAGTACGTTATATTACTGTCACGTTACCTACAGTACGTTATATTACTGTCACGTTACAGTACGTTACGGTACCTACAGTACATATTACTATTACCTACAGTCATATTACTGTCCGGTACCTACAGTACGTTATATTACTGTCACGGTACCTATATTACTGTCAGTACGTTATATTACTGTCACGGTACCTACAGTACGTTATATTACTGTCACGGTACCTACAGTACGTTATATTACTGTCACGTACCTACAGTACGTTATATTACTGTCACGTCACGTTACCTACAGTACGTTATATTACTGTCACGTTACCTACAGTACGTTATATTACTGTCACGTTACCTACAGTACGTTATATTACTGTCACGTTACCTACAGTACGTTATATTACTGTCACGGTACCTACAGTACGTTATATTACTGTCACGTTACCTACAGTACGTTATATTACTGTCACGGTACCTACAGTACGTTATATTACTGTCACGGTACCTACAGTACGTTATATTACTGTCACGGTACCTACAGTACGTTATATTACTGTCACGGTACCTACAGTACGTTATATTACTGTCACGTTACCTACAGTACGTTATATTACTGTCACGTTACACAGTACGTTATATTACTGTCACGTTACCTACAGTACGTTATATTACTGTCACGTTACCTACAGTACGTTATATTACTGTCACGTTACCTACAGTACATATTACTGTTACCTACAGTTTATATTACTGTCACGGTACCTACAGTCATATTACTGTCACGGTACCTACAGTACGTTATATTACTGTCACATTACCTACAGTACGTTATATTACTGTCACGTTACCTACAGTACGTTATATTACTGTCACGTTACCTACAGTACGTTATATTCACCATATTACGTCACGTACCTACAGTACGTTATATTACTGTCACGTTACCTACAGTACGTTATATTACTGTCACGGTACCTACAGTACGTTATATTACTGTCACGGTACCTACAGTACGTTATATTACTGTCACGTTACCTACAGTTATATTACGTTACGTTATATTACTGTCACGTTACCTACAGTTTATATTACTGTCACGTTACCTACAGTACTTATATTACTGTCACGGTACCTGTCAGTACGTTATATTACTGTCACGTTACCTACAGTACGTTACGTTATATTACTGTCACGTTACCTACAGTACGTTATATTACTGTCACGTTACCTACAGTACGTTATATTACTGTCACGTTACCTACAGTACGTTATATTACTGTCACGTTACCTACAGTACAGTTACGTTATATTACTGTCACGTTACCTACAGTTTATATTACTGTCACGTTACCTACAGTACGTTATATTACTGTCACGTTACCTACAGTACGTTATATTACTGTCACGTTACCTACAGTACGTTATATTACTGTCACGTTACCTACAGTACGTTATATTACTGTCACGTTACCTACAGTACGTTATATTACTGTCACGTTACCTACAGTACGTTATATTACTGTCACGTTACCTACAGTACGTTATATTACTGTCACGTTACCTACAGTACGTTATATTACTGTCACGGTACCTACAGTACGTTATATTACTGTCACGTTACCTACCTATATTACTGTCACGTTACCTAAAGTACGTTATATTACTGTCACGTTACCTACAGTACGTTATATTACTGTCACGTTACCTAGTACGTTATATTACTGTCACGTTACCTACAGTACGTTATATTACTGTCACGGTACCTACAGTACGTTATATTACTGTCACGGTACCTACAGTACGTTATATTACTGTCACATTACCTACAGTACGTTATATTACTGTCACGTTACCTACAGTACGTTATATTACTGTCACGTTACCTACAGTACGTTATATTACTGTCACGTTACCTACAGTACGTTATATTACTGTCGTTATATTACTGTCACGTTACCTACAGTACGTTATATTACTGTCACGGTACCTACAGTACGTTATATTACTGTCACGGTACCTACAGTTACTGTCACGTTACCTACAGTACGTTATATTACTGTTTATATTACTGTTACCTACAGTACGTTATATTACTGTCACGGTACCTACAGTACGTTATATTACTGTCACGGTACCTACAGTACGTTATATTACTGTCACGTTACCTACAGTACGTTACGTTATATTACTGTCACGTTACCTACAGTACGTTATATTACTGTCACGTTACCTACAGTACGTTATATTACTGTCACGTTACCTACAGTACGTTATATTACTGTCACGTTACCTACAGTACGTTACGTTATATTACTGTCACGTTACCTACAGTACGTTATATTACTGTCACGTTACCTACAGTACGTTATATTACTGTCACGTTACCTACAGTACGTTATATTACTGTCACGTTACCTACAGTACGTTATATTACTGTCACGTTACCTACAGTACGTTATATTACTGTCACGTTACCTACAGTACGTTATATTACTGTCACGTTACCTACAGTACGTTACGTATATATAAATACGTCGTGTGTATAGACAGTATATATTTTGGAAGGAAAATGGTATGTACAGTAGTAGGTATATTAGGACAAGCTATGTGGAGAATATAGTATATGTACAGTACATACTTGTACAGTATAATGGAGAATATGAAAGCAGGTGCTAGTGCCCTTTGACCCAAAATCCCTCCCTCCACTCGCATTCCAACCCAGAAATTTCATCTAATTGGTTCTTGTGGAATACCATTGCAGACCCAAGTGGCCTGATCCACACACAACAGTCTAACTGGCTTTTTAACCCTGTCCAATTCAGCTGCATTGTCCCAGTGTGCCAAAGGACCCAAGGAGGGAAAGGGAAATCCCAGACCCGCTCTCTCTCCCCATCCAATCCTACCTTCTAGTCAGCTTAAGAGAGACTTTCCACTCTAAACATTCTCATCTCACAGAATACAGCTAGCGAATGTACTGAGCAAGCAAAGATGTCGCATTTCATTTCAGACTCTCCTTCATAAAGACAGAGGAAGTAATCAACATATAACCAGATAGATATGGATACAATATGAAGTTCTGCCCTGATCAATCACAACTGCTAAAAAGTTCTAAGCTGGCTCTGATGTTGTCGTTCCGCCAACAAGTATGAAGACGACAACAGCGAAGATGGCCGACCAACTGCCTTTGTACATGAAAAGCGATGTATTCCCACTGACTAACCGTTCAGCCAGCTTGGAGGAACATTAAACCATTGGAACAGATCTCTGGTGACAGCGTGACAATTCAATGTTTTTCTCTGTGTGTGAGAGACTGTTGGTTTGGCTCTGGCCTTTCACAATTCCAAACGGAGGCCGTGGTGTTGGTGTTTGGGGAAAGGGGTCAGGGACTGTGGCAGGTTAGGACCACTTCATTCACTGCCAAAGCCAAGGTCACTGCAGCTGCCCTGGGGCTATGGGAGAGGGGGGATGCCCCCCACCGACTGGGAAATGGGAAGAGAGTGAGAGAGGAGGAGGAGCGTTACGGGGGAGGGTTGAAAAGGAGGAGGGGTATTCTGCCCCAGTGCACACACAGAGGTCACCGTTTTCCAGCTGAACCCTCCCCCTCTCCCCCTGACCTCTGACCTTCCCATTTCTGAGCATATGCAGAGACAGAGTGGGGGAAGGGGCACAGAGTGGGAGGGGAGAGAAAAGCACCCACCTACCCAGGACAGAGCAGAGCACAGTAGTGAGGAATGACAAAAGGGGGCCTCAGTCAGCAAGTCAGTCCTTCCGTCAGTCAGTCAGTCAGGAAAGAATAGCGCTATGGTCATCCTCACAAAGAGGAGCCAACCAGAGGGCCTGGATTTGTTCTGAACAGCATCTCACCCTGTTCCCAGCCACTCCACAGACTTCAATTCACCCCAACAATGGCTGCTGCAACTCTCTCTCTCTCTCTCGGAGGTAGCCAACATAAAGGGATCTGCGGCTGAGGCCCAGAGAAGGGGAGTGGGGCACTTAGTTGACTGTGTCCTGTCCTATCCTCTCTGTTTCAGATTAGCGCTGTCTCCTGCCTGTCCATCACTCTGGTCTAAGGCTGGGCTTTGTCCCTCTGGTTCATGTGAAGAGGTGAGTAGAGGAGAGCCCATCCGCCACTTCCTGGTCTTGGTATAGACAATGTGGCCGACTGTGGGCTCATGCGGGGAAGAGAGAACGGCCTGTGGGGCAGTGGGGCCAGAGAGACAGACAGACAGAGCTGAAAACAGGTACAGCATCAGATAGACAGACAGACAGACAGACGGTGTCTGACCAGACACATCCTCTATCACCTCCTCCTCCCCTCCTGACACTCCACGTCCTCTTCCTTTCACTCCTTTATATGTCTTTACCAATCTCACAGTTTGTACAAAATGTCCGCCAAAGGGGAGGACAGGAAGAGGGAGTTTTTATTGGTGGATGGTGCTGGCCCTGTAAAGCTTTTTAACTGCGTTTTTTTTGTCCGTAAAGGCAAGTGTAGTCAAGCGTGGTGATGGGGCAGTGGGGAGGGGCCTTTTGAAAGAACTGCCACAGAGAGTTGGCAGGGCCCCTAGTGAGACATTACATCACAGAACACACACAAGAGTAGACATTGGACAGTAACACTGGTAGTGATCGGTGGATCTGGACCATCACACACTATGGGAAATGTTTTTTACTGTCAACACAAAACAGACACTTAGCAGAGCAAGCCAGCAGGCAGGCAGGCCGACATGCACAGAAACATACACACACGTGTGCACAGACACACACGTCACATGCCTGCCCGCATGCAGTGCTCACACGCACAGATCAAATTCCCAAATAACCAGATGTCAACATTTCAGACTATCAGACTGGCCCTCAGAATCAAAACACAGTGGAAATCTGGTTAAAAAAAACACTGGGCCAGACTACAGCCCTCTTGTCTGACCTCTGACCCCACCTCTGCCCTTTTCCCTCTCACCTCCGACCTCTATTACTGAGGAATTCCCCCTATGGGCCTTAAAACCAGGGAGAAGGAATTCTCAACCCCCTTTTCTTTTGTTGGTTTGAGAAAGGCTAGGGTGGTCCAGAGACATCCGGACCAAGACAGAATTCATTAAAAGGATACCACCCCGTCATGTGCCTCCCACGACCACAATGGACCTGCATTTTTAATTTGAACCAAAACCCAGCTGCATGCAGACGCTCTGATGGTCATGGTCAAGGTTAGAGCCTTTCATCAACGATGGACAGAGTCAACTGAAAATACATATATTTTGACACTGGCTCTATTTTCTTCAAATGAGCACATTTACAACAACACATTTTCTGAAATCGTGTTGAAATGGGTAATTGGGAGAAATATTTAGGGCACTCTGGAAGGAATAATCTCCACCAGAGTACTTCGAGCTGCACAAAGGAAGCCGATAGTGGAATTGGAAGAATTTGACATCTAAAATATTTACTTCCAAACCATTAGAGACCTTTCTACCAGCCTTGAGACTGAGACTGAAGCTTGAGTGACAGCGGTTTTTCTTTCTGATCCCATCTCAAGTCAATCCGTCACATTCCCCTTCCCACCTCTGGAACTTGTTAGCAGAGAAGGGAGGAGGAGAGGGAGTGGAAGAGAGACAGAGAGAAAGATAGCTGATGAGAGAGAGCGAGACGGTTTGAGACAGGAGGGAGAGAATGAGGAAGAAAGAGAGAGAGAACACAGAGAGAGAGAGAATGAAAGATAAAAGAGAGAGCGGGGAGGGGAGGGGAGAGGGTGATATTCCTGGCTGGCTCCTCGCTCTTGTCTCTGTGCGACAGCTATTGCCACTTCATCTTTGATTTACAGATTGTGGGAGAGAGAGAGATTTCAGCTACACCTATACCTGCCATCCCCTGGCGGGCGGCTACGTCACAGATCTGCATACACATCATTGTGTTTTCACAGTGCCCCTGTCACAACAGTGCTGGGGTCTTCTGTGCTGTGGGAGGCTAGGCCTGGGTGACAGGACAGGACAAGGTTATCCTCTGAGACATGCAGCTGTTTTCCAGGTGTCTCTCTCTCTCTCTGCGGTAATCTCTATCTTCTGAAATAAGTTTATTATTAGTTATTGAGGTTGCTGGCTCTTTGCCAGATTTCCCTTCCTCTTCTTTGCACACAAGTAGGAGGGAAAGAAAACATATATCTGCAATTAGAACGTCTACACTTTCCAGTTATGAATGATCCGCAAATATAGAAAACATATACATCATAATGCCACTTGTGATAATATCACTCCTCGAAGAACATATGAAGGGGATCTCAATCTTGTTGAACATGAAGCAGCGAGGCGAGGAATTAGGGCACTTCTGTAGGAGCAGTTTAATATCCCAGGCAGTATGCTGTTCAGCCAATGCACTGCAATCAATGCATTTGGGTCTTTATGCATAAATTATATCCTCTTTTAAGTTCCTTCAGCTTACTGTGAGGCATTGTTTACACAAGCAGATATTTAGAGAGCAGGATAACATCAAGCCACAGCCACACTAACTGAGCAATGCTGCTTTCATAGTGTTTACACCCCCCCCCCCCACCCCCATACAGTATGACTGTTATAGCCCTGCCCTGCTCTGCACACCTGGAAATCCCATGACCTGTGTCAGCATAGCCCAGGCTCAGTTGTACAGTAGCTCCTGCCATTCAGACAATACAGTACTAAACAGACTCTAATGGTCATTGTGTTGTTCTGCAGCTCCGCTCAAGGTTGCATTCCATACGATTCCTCTCTCTGGAATGAGAGGCCTTCCCAGGGAACGTTCCAAGGATCCTTCCAGGGCTGGGAGAGGGAGCTGAGGGAGCTGAGAGCCAAGGCTGGCAGCTACCGACTGGGGAAAGGAGCCTGAGTGAGCCTAGGTGGAGGGATGGATGGGTTGGAGGTACTGCAGGCTGGCACATGGCCTACCCTAGGGCACTTACTTAAGGCACCTCTTCGAGTGAAATGGAGATGCAGAGCCTCCATTGTATGTCTCCTGTGGCTTGTCAACTGAGGTAGAGTTAATTCAAACACTATCTTCTTCCGGACGCGTATCACATCAGCACCATGTAGGGCGTGAAATAAACAGGTAAAAGGATAATACCAATAGGAAAAAAGAAGCTCCCAGATCTGCGATGTGTCATCTTATAGAAATAATAGAAAATTCAAATTTCTTGATCCCGCTGGGGGACTTGGGCAAGCAGAGGCGTTTGTAAGTACAATTGCTTCAAGTGTTTTTCCTAGGGATCATTTCACATGGCTGTTTGTTTGGCCTCCAGATACAAATGCATAAGGGAGCCAAGGCACACACAATGGAGACAAGGTAAATACTATTTCCAAGAAAGCCACGAGGAGAGAGAAGAGGAGAGTGCTCTTCCATATCCGGAATGTCCTGCTTTAGATTAAAAAAGGGATTGAGAGTATTGGCAGATGAACCACAGTGCCTGTGTTAGACCTGAGCTGTTCTATTTCAATCTATTACGCCTCATTGACTGCCTTCAAATACATCTTATGTGATCACTCATGATTTCTACGCAAACAACCCATGACTGTTTTCCCTTCCCAGAAGTCTGTTGTTTGCCAAGATATGTTCAGAATAATTGTTCACAGTAATATGTCCCTTGGCTAAATGCACTTGAAGATATATCACACGGAATTCTTAAAGTTGGTTATCCCCTGACATGTATGCATAGGGCCAAATAACGAAAACGGGCTTGGTATACATGAATTCATAAAGCTAAATAATGAAATGATCCAACTTATCTTCAACACATTGGCATCAATTGAACTCAGATCTGAGTTCTCCACCTGGGAGGTAGATTAGATAGACACCTGTGAAAACTCTGCGGGCATCCAGAGCTCTGAGCCCTTCAGCCCAGCTCAGCATTACAGTCAGAGAAATCATATTATACCTCAATCTCCCAAGAGCAGAGAGAGATATGACCATGCACAGCAGGGTAAAATAGACACAGTAATCTGCACAGTGCTAACCACATTGGTCCTTAAAATGCTATATATGTCTGTTTTCCAAGCAGGGACGTAGGCCTTTGGTAAAGAGGAAAAGGTGTCATGTTGCATTTTCTCACCGAGGTGAATTGCAGAGGCAGTGGCAGGAGCTCTCAGCAGCACCTCTCTCATTGTGGCTGGGGAGAGGAGTGGAGAGGAGGCTGGGAAGGGGGCGGGGGCACGCTGTCCTGAGTGGTAACAGAATACTGGTGTGTGTGTATGTTGTGTGTGTGTGTGTGTGTGTGTGTGTGTGTGTGTGTGTGTGTGTGTGTAAAGAAATTAGATGTATTTATTTTAGTGAGTGAAGGAAGGATGAGCGCAGTCCCCAGAGAGAATTAGCAGTCACCAGAGACAAAAACAATGACAGGGGTAAAGCCTGTCGCACGCGCGTCTCAGTCGAAACAGAGCATATATTTTGATGACATTTTGTGGCGTTTTTGTTTGTTTTGGTGTTCGGCAGGGTTTTTTCCGTCTGTTTGAGCACACACATTCTATCTTTAGGCAACTCGAAGTTTGGACTATTTTGAGAAAATGTGTACTGGCTGTGTTGTTGCAAACAGTATTATTGCCGTTCTTTCCCCATTTTTCCCGCAAAGGTATTTTGATGGGTGTATGCGAGGCACAGGCATTCGCTTCGCTTCCTAGTTCTGCTTGGAGCAAAACGAGCCTAGTATGCAGGTGCCTTTATCCTGCTGCCTCCATCACAGATCACTCTCTGAGACCCGAGACCTGTTGTTGTTAGCTCCATCAGGAGAATTACTCTCATTATGTGTCTACAAAGCATCTGTTACCTTATATCTACCCAAATTGTGAAAGAAAAAAACCCACTGGTGTGGTCTACAATCTCTTTCTCTCTCTCTCTCTCTCTGAATTCAATTAAAGGGGCTTTATTGGCATGGGAAACATGTGTTAACATTGCCAAAGCAAGTGAGGTAGATAATATACAAAAGTGAAATAATAAATAAAAATGAACATTAAACATTACACATACAGAAGTTTCAAAACAATAAAGACATTACAAATGTCATATTACGTATATATACAGTGTTGTAATGATGTACAAATGGTTAAGGGTACACAAGGGGAAATAAATAAGCATAAATATGGGTTGTATTTACAATGGTGTTTGTTCTTCACTGGTTGCCCCTTTCTTGTGGCAACAGGTCACAAATCTTGCTGCTGTGATGGCACACTGTGGAATTTCACCCAGTAGATATGGGAGTTAATCAAAATTGGGTTTGTTTTCGAATTCTTTGTGGATCTGTGTAATCTGAGGGATATATGTGTCTCTGATATGGTCATACATTGGACAGGAGGTTAGGAAGTGCAGCTCAGTTTCCACCTAATTTTGTGGGCAGTGTGCACATAGCCTGTCTTCTCTTGAGAGCCATGTCTGCCTACGGCAGCCTTTCTCAATGGCAAGGCTATGCTCACTGAGTCTGTACATAGTCAAAGCTTTCCTTAGGTTTGGGTCAGTCACAATGGTCAGGTATTCAACCACTGTGTACTCTCTGTTTAGGGCCAAATAGCATTCTAGTTTGCTCTGTTTTTTTGTTAATTCTTTCCAATGTGTCAAGTAATTATCTTTTTGTTTTCTCATGATTTGTTTGGGTCTAATTGTGTTGCTGTCTTGGGGCTCTGTGGGGTCTGTTTGTGTTTGTGAACAGAGCCCCAGGACCAGCTTGCTTAGGGGACTCTTCTCCAGGTTCCTCTCTCTGTAGGTGATGGCTTTGTTATGGAAGGTTTGGGAATCACTTCCTTTTAGGTGGTTGTAGAATTTAATGGCTCTTTTCTGGATTTGGATAATTAGTGGGTATCCGCCTAATTCTGCTCTGCATGCATTATTTGGTGTTCTACGTCGTACACGGAGGATAGTTTTGCAGAATTCTGCATGCAGAGTCTCAATCCGCTCTCTCTCTCTGTCTCTCTCTCTCTCTCAAGCCAATTTCCCAGCAGGAGGCCCAGTGTATTGCGGTTCTATTGAGACAGTCTCCTGACCTGTGCAGCCCAGTCATTGAGCTGAGTGTCAGTGAGAAGTGCAGCAGCAGGGCAGTTTCAAAGGGCCGGGCTGGTGGAGGGAGGAAGGGGGGTGAGGGGCGGGGTTTCACCCAGAGACAAAGGAAACCCGAGGGAGATGGAAGGCTGGCGCTTCAGCGTCCACCCAGTCAGGAGGCTAGGATGAATGGGAGGGTTACGGAATAGCATCTCCTCCAACTACTCCCACACATATACACACAATAATAATCAACCAACGCCTGGGAACACACACACACACCATCGCACAATACCTGGGGAAAAAAACTTTGAAAGCTGTTACAATGCTGCCAACACACTCACCACTCTCCATAGTGTTATTGTTTACCTCTGTGACGGACTTTCATGGCAATATCCTTCACATCTAGAAAGAGATTCAATTAGTTTATCCCCCCACAGATCTACACAATGAAGGTTAAAGAAAGCTGTAAAAATCTATAAAAAATACAAAAACGGAGATGTCTTGATTTCATTTGTCTTCACAACCCAGAGTTAATAGTTGGTAGAAGCACCTTTGGCAGTCATTACTGCTGTGAATCATTATGGGTAATATTCTACCTTTGCACAACTCTTAGGGCAACATAGGTCCATTGTTTGTTGTAAAAATTGCTCATACTCAGTACATTTTAGCTGGGAATAATTGATGGACAGCAATATTCAAACCTTGTCTCAGATTTTCAAGCAAAATTAAGTCAGGACTGAGACTAGACTACTCAACACTCAACACCTGTTGGAAAGCCATTCTGGTGCGTTTGGTATAAACGTTTGTGTAATTGTCTCTCTGAAAGGTAAAACTCTATCCCAGGGTTAGGTTTACAGAAGACTGAGGCTGGTTTTCGTTACATTATTTTTTAACCTGGGCTTTGCTCCTTGCAAATTTCTTCTGATCCTAACAAAGTCCCAGGTCCCTGCTGATGGCACGGTAAATTGTTTGGTTGATTTCACATTGAATTCACGTTTGACAAATGTAAATCAAAACTAGATGTTGAACTGACGTCTGTGCCCAGTGGGTGAAGCTTCAGTAATCACACCACCCTTTGCAGGACAACACTGCCTGCCTGTCACTGGGCTTGTAAAAGCTGCAGAAAAATTACCCCAAAGTAACAATTGAGCATGAGCCACAACACAGACAAAAACATGAGGATATATACTGTATCCTCCATCCACATTTCCCCCCACATACACACATAATAATAATAATAATAATAAGAATAATTTTGCACGCCCAATTTTTCAGTTTTTGATTTGTTAAAAAAGTTTGAAATATCCAATAAATGTCGTTCCACTTCATGATTGTGTCCCACTTGTTGTTGATTCTTCACAAAAAAATACAGTTTTATATCTTTATGTTTGAAGCCTGAAATGTGGCAAAAGGTCGCAAAGTTCAAGGGGGCCGAATACTTTCGCAAGGCACTGTATTATCTCTATTACCTCGACTATCGGTGCCCCCTTCACACTGACTCTGTAACGTTACTCCCTGTATATAGCCTCGATTTTGTTAGTTTACTGCTGCTCTTTAATTATTTGTTACTTAATTTTTAGGTATTTTCTTAAAACTGCATTGTTGATTAAGGGCTTGTAAGTATGCATTTCACTGTAAAGTCTACACCTGTTGTATTCAGCTCACGTGAAAAATAAAATGTGATTTGATTTGATTGCTCCAAGGCAAAGTGGTGGCATCCTTTTTGATCTTGAGGAATTTACCGATATCTTGGATATTGACTACTACAATTATATCTTCTCAATGCCAGTGGAGGCTCCTCAGATGAGGAAGGGGAGGACCATCCTACTCAGTGAATTTCAGCAACATTTTAATAGTGAAACATAATCTTTTTTTTTAGATAAAACTATACTGAATGTATTCAAGTAACCAAATAACTGATTAAAACACACTGTTTTGCCATGAAGATTTACAGTAGCCTCAATAGCACTCGCTTGGGTACATTGACTTCAATACAAAACCTTTGATATGATTTAAGAGGAACTGATAGTTACGTTCGCCCAGATGACAGATGACAGGTAGCCTCTCTCTCTCTTCCATTCTGCTCCTCTTTTATCCCTGACAGCCCTGCAGCCTCTCTCTCTTCTTCATTCTGCTGTTACAGGTAGCCTCTCTCTCTCTTCCATTCTGCTCCTCTTTTATCCCTGACAGCCCTGCAGCGCTGTTACAGGTAGCCTCTCTCTCTCTTCCATTCTGCTCCTCTTTTATCCCTGACAGCCCTGCAGCGCTGTTACAGGTAGCCTCTCTCTCTCTTCCATTCTGCTCCTCTTTTATCCCTGACAGCCCTGCAGCGCTGTTACAGGTAGCCTCTCTCTCTCTTCTATTCTGCTCCTCTTTTATCCCTGACAGCCCTGCAGCGCTGATACAGGTAGCCTCTCTCTCTCTTCCATTCTGCTCCTCTTTTATCCCTGACAGCCCTGCAGCGCTGATACAGGTAGCCTCTCTCTCTCTTCCATTCTGCTCCTCTTTTATCCCTGACAGCCCTGCAATCTTCTATTTTATAAACTCTCATTCAACATCCCAGCGTAAGGCTGGGAGGGAAATGAACCATGGCAATCACAGAGTTAAAAAGTAGTGCTAAAATACTGAAGCAGGGGAGGTTCTACAGTGTAGCTGTCTGGGATACTGTATGTATAGAAAACACACACAAATGGTAGTCAGAATGGAGTTGTACCTATTGTCTATTTTCACCTTCACTCTTCATGTTTGGCCTCTCCTTTTCTCCACCCAACACCACACCATGCTTCTCTTGATCCCCCAGGGTTACCCAGGTCAATTACAGACCCAGAGCCTGAATGGGCCCCAGAATTCAAATAAATTATAACTTAACAAAGCTTAAACTCTTTCCAATTAATGCATAAAAAAGGGGACAAAAGCCTGTCATTTCGATTGATCCTATTTTGTAAGCGAGGGCTTTTATGATCAGTTGCCTGGTGACAGGCGTGCGGGGTATAAAAGGCGGGCCAATCAGTAAACCGCTGGTCCGAACGGTCTACTATACTGAGCGCTGTAATTAATTGAAATGATGAAAAGCTTCCTGAGCCTAAGCTAATGAGGAACTCCAAGAGAAACAGGAGGGAGAGATGGAGAAGGAGAGGGAGAGAGGCAAAGCCATCAAAGAGATAACTTTGACAAAAATAAGTGTTTCCTGGACGGCTGGCCAATTGAGCGGGCCGACGGGGAGCCCATGCTGCACCAGCTCCCAGCAGAGAGCTCACACATGGCAGACAAGTAAATAAGAAGAACAATTTATGGTGGATGGGGTTGAGGGCCGGGCGGGACACTTTATCTGAGGGGAACTATAAAGAGGCTTCACTAATCGCGCCACCATTTGCATGGCAGCACTGCCTGCCTGTCACTGGGACTGCCACGGAGCCGTGGTGCAGGGAGCGAGGCTGTAATGCAGCACAAATTAGCCTAAAGTACAAATTGAGCATGAGCCCCAACACAGACAAATACACGAGACAAAAAAATAACCTTTGATCTTTAGAAGTCTTGAGTAACGAACCTCTCTTTAAAGGAGAGAAAAAAGGTCTCCGCTTCCTTCCCGTCTCAAATGTATTTCTCTACTGGTGGGCCCTAAAAGAATAAAGGAGATCTGAAATGGTTCAAGCCTCTCTCATATGCTAAACTGCCCCTGCTGGAGGTTGCCTATTAGTGTCTTCCCTAGGAGAGGCCTGCTGCACTGACAGAACATAACCCAGCACTCCTGTCTGCCTCTGTGTTCCTCCCTTCCTTATAGCTACTTCACTTTCACACTTCCTGTATCACAATCCTCTGCACCAAGTATTTAGACAACCCCCCAAAAGCGCAATACAGGAACAGTTGAGAGCTGTAGAGGCATCTAACATAAATGGAAACATTCAGAGGCTGATAACATAACATCATCATAGCATTTTTTCACTTCCCATCAACACTTCTTCCCTGCTCTCTACTGGCTGGGTATATGTGGAGAGACAGAGAGGCCATGATGGTGTACACTGAGATTATCAATGTGTAGTTCAAACTCTGAAAGGGAGGAAGGTGTGAGAGACAACTCCCCTCCTTCACCTCTCCCTCCTCCCTGGGAGGAAAGAAGAGCAGAGCTGTTTCACTTTTGCCACATCTCTTCTTATGTCTCCTCCAGTGAGTGAGCCAGGGTTGATGCCTACTGCGCTTCATCCAATGATTTATATATACATTAGATGACTGAAGATACCGCGCATCCATCTTGGCACTGCCCCACCGTTGTAAATAATATTTTGGAAGCTATTGAAATTCATTCATTAATGTCTACATTTGTTTTTGCCAAGTTTATTCTATTACGGACATCTTAATGCATACTTTTAAATTATATTATGTGAGCTAAACACAAACATTTTCCTTAAGTAAGTATAATTTTGAGAGATTACTAATGTTACTGTCCTTACTAGAACAACATAAATACTTAAATACATGTAATTTTGTCCTTGAAACATGAATTGAAATACTGTAGAATTTAATTCATTCCTGTTGAGGACCGCTCTACTGGGGAGTACCAATATGGCCGACCGGTGGCTTCAAAGCCCCTCAATGGCCAACACATAGCATCAGTAATCCAGGGATTTATATACATCATTGGCTCCATCTAGCAGGGAATCACTCCAGTCCATCACAGTCTTTTACTAAAGAATAAAATACAAACAAACAAAGGCTCCTACTGGATGATATAAAAAAATTAAAAAAATAACTAGACCCACTGCTTTTGAAGAAGGAAGTATGGATTTTGCTTCATGTGATAACAATACCCAGTGTGGATTGTTCAAGCCCCTCATGATGTGTAATGATTCATAGATCAAACTCCATATCTAGCAGGGCATCTGTACGTGCTGCTATCAAAGGGACATTGATTCTGGTTTGTAAGCCCAGAAGCATTTCATGTCTGTGACAGTGCACCCAGGAGCACACAGAGACCTTTACTGACATGAGGCGAAAGACATGAGAGGATCATGCTTTAACCACCATTTCCCCAAACAACAATAGACATGACCACGCCACGATGGGCATCATGGGACGTTGGGGCTGTGAATTCCTGTGGAGCCAATTTGTCCGTTCTCTAGCTGGGCATTTCCATTGAAAAGGACCCATTAGCACCAACATGTGAAGCTTTTAGGAGCATATCAAATTGGGTCTCAAATGACAGCTAAGAGTCTATATTTGTGGGAAATAAAGGCATAGATACATTTTCCAACAATTTTCCATCTTAAAAAGTTTGGCATAAGTCATGTATTTGATTTGTGGGTAAACAGATTGAAAAGGGGTCTTAGAAAACATCTACCAGAAAAGGTCTTAAAAGGTTTCAGAAATACATCAAAACCCAATAATGTTGATGTAAAGACCCCTGCTAACTAATATCAACACTTATATTTAGTTTTGGAGAAATTATTTTCCTTCTGTAAGTTTAAGAAATATTGCCTTGTGCCTTGTAATTCCTTTACCAAAAACCCACATATCTTCACGCTTTAAGATATTTTCAAATGTCTCTACCTAATGAGAGAGGATAATGAAATCTTACAGAAGTAACAAGTAAAGGTAGACCTATCAATTAGTTACAGTGTTTTTACTGATATCAATTTTGTTAATGAATTATTGAGTGATTAAAACTCGTTATTCCATGATCAAATCAGTAATGGAATTACTGCAACTGAATTGGCTACAATGGGAAATCCTAATAGTCACAAACCACAGTTGGGTCACATGCTACTGTCCTCCCTTCCACTGGCATACTGTTGTGTTCAGCTCATAACTGTTTTCTTTGTGTTTCTGTTGTCTGGTGGTCAAACCAAGGGTGTTATAACAGTATGAGTCTGGACAAACTCCCTTTCTCTCTTCCCTCCAGTTAATGTCACCTCTGCAAGCACTTGCTGACACCTACCCGTGAGCCCCTCTCTTTCCATTTCCTGTAACCAGCATCCTCACCCACTGAGCCCCTCTCTTTCCATTTCCTGTAACCAGCATCCTCACCCACTGAGCCCCTCTCTTTCCATTTCCTGTAACCAGCATCCTCACCCACTGAGCCCCTCTCTTTCCATTTCCTGTAACCAGCGTCCTCACCCACTGAGCCCCTCTCTTTCCATTTCCTGTAACCAGCATCCTCACCCACTGAGCACCTCTCTTTCCATTTCCTGTAACCAGCATCCTCACCCACTGAGCCCCTCTCTTTCCATTTCCTGTAACCAGCATCCTCACCCACTGAGCACCTCTCTTTCCATTTCTTGTAACCAGCATCCTCACCCACTGAGCCCCTCTCTTTCCATTTCCTGTAACCAGCATCCTCACCCACTGAGCACCTCTCTTTCCATTTCCTGTAACCAGCATTCTCACCCACTGAGCACCTCTCTTTCCATTTCCTGTAACCAGCATCTTCAACCACTGAGCACCTCTCTTTCGATTTCCTGTAACCAGCATCCTCACCCACTGAGCACCTCTCTTTCGATTTCCTGTAACCAGCATCTTCAACCACTGAGCACCTCTCTTTCGATTTCCTGTAACCAGCATCCTCACCCACTGAGCACCTCTCTTTCGATTTCCTGTAACCAGCATCCTCACCCACTGAGCCCCTCTCTTTCCATTTCCTGTAACCAGCCTCCTCAACCACTGAGCACCTCTCTTTCCATTTCCTGTAACCAGCATCCTCACCCACTGAGCACCTCTCTTTCCATTTCCTGTAACCAGCATCCTCACCCACTGAGCACCTCTCTTTCCATTTCCTGTAACCAGCATTCTCACCCACTGAGCACCTCTCTTTCCATTTCCTGTAACCAGCATCCTCACCCACTGAGCACCTCTCTTTCCATTTCCTGTAACCAGCCTCCTCAACCACTGAGCACCAACCAACACTGAACGTCCATGGACGTTCAAACGTAGTTTCCACTTTACAAACTGTGGTTCAATCACCAAAATATATATTTTTAACTCAATGTGTCCTGTCATAGCTGACATTTCATTCTTTCTGCAGACATCTTTTAATCTTCATTCAGAGCAGATATTTAACAGAGTTTTAAGAAAACGTGGTCACATAAAAACCCGAGGGAGATTTTACCATAATTATGTTACCAAAGCTGGCATCTGCACAGTTCTCCCACTAAATTAGTTTTTGTGTACATTTTTCAGTGGAAATTGTTAAAAGTAGTCCTTGTGCATAGAGTTGTATGGTTTGTTAAACTTTGTCAAAGCGTTACTGTGGAATACTGTTACCGTGGAATTGTCAATTCCGTTACTGTGGAATTGCCCAGCTGTTCTTTTTCATTATGATTGCTTCCTCCTGTCCTGAAGCCTGGTGTCCTGCAGGCTCAGGTAACCAAGTAAAGATTCATTAAGGAGAAGGCCCTGCCCTTAGCTTCTCTTTGTCACTCAACAAAGACATCAATTCCCTGAGTCCAGCATCGGCACGCACACACACACAGTTACTATCATATGGTAGGCATGTCAGGACTCTGCGCTTCCCCATTCCCAGAAGATAAATATCACATGCTTCATTAGAATGGGGCCCTTTCTCAACACCCCCTCCTTAGGGGTCAAAGGCCATAATGTCAGAATGTGACCTCCAGACCATCAGTAATCCTTAAACTGATCAATATGAGTCACAGGGCAGGGGTCAACCATTTAAGTGACCCTGAAGAACAAAAAGTTGTCTGCACATAACATTACATCCTAGTACATCCTGTAATCAGATTGTGGAGCACATTCAGAGAGATCAGAGAGATCTGTGCTGGCCAGGTGTGGATACATGAGTAGATTCATTGTGTGACACATTCATTGTATCACTGTATATGAAATTGTTTGTAATACCAGCTCTACAGCTGAGCTCTACAGCTGACAAGACCTAATATTAGCCATCCCCCTCAGCAGTGAATATTCTAATTGGCCCAGGTTTGACCAGGGGTAGGCTGTCATTGTAAATAAGAATTAGTTCTTAACTGACTTGCCCGGTTAAATAAAGGTCAAATAAAAAATAATACTCCTCGGGTGCTGAGCTGTCAGTCACCCTATTAAGGGGGACCGATTTTCATTTCACCCCCCTCCCGGTTGTACATCCACTCCACCCTCAGACCACTAAATCATAAATAAGAAGTCATGGAATAGTCAAATCCAGGATTTTCTCTCATGTAAAAGCGGGGAGATGCTGAAACGGTAACTATGGGCTGACTTTTGAGAGAAAGCCTCCCTAAGGAGGTTTTAAGAGGTTTCTTGTGTCTGGCGGCGCCACTGAGCAATGATGACTTTTTCCCGTGGCCTGCGAGATGCAAGGCCCTCCCCGTGACCACTTAGCCACCTCGGTCCCATTGAGCGGCGAGGCAGCATGGACACAACAGCACAGCAGTGAGCTGTCTCCTTCCTGGCCTGTGTTACACACAGGGCAGGAATCTAAGCCCTCTGCCAGCCTTTGTCTGTCAGTGTGTAACTCGACGCAGCACAGAAGAGCTTTCAGAAACGCTTAACTGTACAGTATCACAAAGGTGCTGCTTTGATTGCTCCCCACGACCTCTGCACGGAGAGGATGCCTGTGCATTTGAGTTACTATATTGTAGGCAAGTGTGTGTGTGTGTGTGTGTGTGTGTGTGTGTGTGTGTGTGTGTGTGTGTGTGTGTGTGTGTGTGTGTGTGTGTGTGTGTGTGTTGTGTGTGTGTGTGTGTGTGTGTGCAAGCACAAAGGGTTTTTAAAAGAATACTACACATTCAACTGACCCATTGTTCTCCAATGTAAGGCAGTGACATATGCCGTTTTTTTTCTTCCACAGAAACACATGGGTTTGTCTATTGTTCTCCAGCACTGCACAGCAATGGAGCGCTGGAGCACACCACATCATCATTAACAAACATATGAAGGTACAGAGTTCAACACAAAGGGCCCTCTATTAGCCGTTAAAGGACAAAGGCTGCTGCACAAGCTTGGAGACCACATCAATTACTGTGGCTGCCGTACTTAAGACACCACCAACCCTCTGCTCTATGGTCACTTCACTGTTCAGTTACAACGACCCGAAGCCTCATGAAGCAAGGAGACAAGACCTTCTGAAAATAACAAGCGCCACATAACATAACACATTCACTTTGAGACTAACTCCAGTGGAGGCTGCTGAGGGGAGGACTAGAGTCAGCGGAATGGTATCAAACACATCAAAAACATGGTTTCCATGTGGTTGAGACTAGAGGTCGACCGATTAATCGGAATAGCCGACTAATTAGGGCCGATTTCAAGTTTTCATAACAATCGGTAATCGGCATTTTTGGACACCGATCATGGCCGATTACATTAAACTCCACGAGGAGACCGGGCAGGCTGACTACCTGTTATGCGAGTGCAGCAAGGAGCCATGGTAAGGTGCTAGCTAGCATTAAACGTATCTTATAAAAAACAATCAATCTTAACATAATCACAAGTTAACTACACATGATTGATGATATTACTAGTTTGTCTAGCTTGTCCTGCGTTGCATATAATCGATGCGGTGCCAGTTTATTTATCATTGAATCATAGCCTACTTCGGCAAACGGTTATTTAACAAGAGCATTCGCGAAAAAAGCACTGTCGTTGCACCAATGTGTACCTAACCATAAACATTAACGCCTTTCTTAAAATCAATACACAAGTATATATTTTTAAATCTGTGAATTTAGTTAATATTGCCTGCTAACATGAATTTCTTTTAACTAGGGAAATTGTGTCACTTCTCTTGCGTTCTGTGCAACAGAGTCAGGCTATATGCAGCAGTTTGGGCCGTCTGGCTCATTGCAAACTGTGTGAAGACCAACTTCGCCAAACAGGGGATGACTTAACAAAAGCGCATTTGCGAAAAAAGCACAATCGTTGCATGAATGTACCTAACCATAAATATCAACCCCTTTCTTAAAATCAATACACAGAGGTATACTTTTTTAAACCTGCATATTTAGTTAAAAGAAATCCAGGTTAGCAGGCAATATTAAACTAGGGAAATTGTGTCACTTCTCTTGCGTTCATTGCACGCAGAGTCAGGGTATATGCAACAGTTTGGGCCGCCTGGCTCGTTGCGAACTAATTTGCCAGAATTTTACGTAATTATGACATAACATTGAAGGTTGTGCAATGTAACAGGAATATTTAGACTTATGGATGCCACCCGTTAGATAAAATACGTAACGGTTCCGTATTTCACTGAAAGAATAAATGTTTTGTTTTCGAAATGATAGTTTCTGGATTTTACCATATTAATGACCCAAGGCTCGTATTTCTGTGTGTTATTATGTTATAATTAAGTCTAGGATTTGATATTCGATAGAGCAGTCTGACTGAGCGGTGGTAGGCAGCAGCAGGCTCGTAAGCATTCATTCAAACAGCACTTTCGTGCGTTTGCCAGCAGCTCTTCCCTGTGCTTCAAGCATTGAGCTGTTTATGATTTCAAGCCTATCAACTCCGAGATTAGGCTGGTGTAACCGATGTGAAGTGGCTAGCTGGTTAGCGGGGTGTGCGCTAATAGTGTTTCAATCGGTAACGTAACTCGCTCTGAGACCTTGAAGTAGTTGCGGCTTTTGTGGAGCGATGGGTAACGATGCTTCGAGGGTGGCTGTTGTTGATGTGTTCCTGGTTCGAGCCCAGATAGGGGCGAGGAGAGGGACGTAAGCTATACTGTTACACTGGCAATACTAAAGTGCCTATAAGAATATCCAATAGTCAAAGGTATATGAAATACAAACAGTATAGAGAGAAATATTCCTATAATAACTACAACCTAAAACTTCTTACCTGGGAATATTGAAGAATCATGTTAAAAGGAACCACCAGCTTTCATATGTTCTCATGTTCTGAGCAAGGAACTTAAACATTAGCTTTTTTACATGGCACATATTGCACTTTTACTTTCTTCTCCAACAATTTTTTTTGCATTATTTAAACCAAATTGAACATGTTTCATTATTTATTTGAGGCTAAATTGATTTTATTGATGTATTATATTAAAGTTAAAATAAAAGTGTTCATTCTGTATTGTTGTAATTGTCATTATTACAAATAAATAAACACACTGGGAAAAATCGGCCGATTAATCGATATCGGCTTTTTTGGTCCTCCCATAATCGGTATTGGCGTTGAAAAATCATAATCGGTCGACCTCTAGTTGAGACCACTCCATTGACTCCATACCAGCCATTATTATGAGCCGGTCCTCCCCTCAGCAGGCTCTACTGGAATAACTCCACTTTCTTATTGACCGAGTCACTGGTGCTTCCTGCTTTAGTTTTTGCTTGTAAGCAGGAATCAGGATAGAATTATGATCAGATTTGCCAAATGGAGGGTGAGGGAGAGCTTTGTATGCATCTCTGTATGTGGGGTAAGGTGGTCTAGAGTTTTTTTTTCTCTGGTTGCACATGCTGATTTGAGTTTCCGTGCATTAAAGTGCCCTGCCTCTAGGAGCGCCACCTCTGGATGAGCGTTTTCCTCTTTGCTTATGGCCATGGTTCCATTTCCTCTTTGCTTAT
Organism: Oncorhynchus tshawytscha; assembly: GCF_018296145.1. Lineage (NCBI taxonomy): Eukaryota > Metazoa > Chordata > Actinopteri > Salmoniformes > Salmonidae > Oncorhynchus > Oncorhynchus tshawytscha. The sequence goes on from NC_056440.1 coordinate 62,896,776, forward strand.
GGCCATGGTTGCAATGCTTAGCACTTGACGTGGAACTCAAGTGAATCCAAAAAAGAGCTTTGTTGCTAGAGCGGAGCCTAGAAAATTCTTCTTGGTGCCAGCAACCAGCAACAAGGCGATCAGCAACACTTTGAGATTACAGCAGGCACAAGAACGCAGTGTGAACGTCAAGTATAAAGGCTTGCTAATAGTAAATTACAGAGAAGAGTACAGATTATGAAATATTACTAGGGACAACACGAAGGGAGGGCAAAATCCAAAATGCTAATGTATCTGTGTAAATAAGGCAAACCATCAAATCCATCTCCCTGGCTCCCTAAGTCGCTCATATTGGGCTCATCCAAACATAATGTGGCTCCAATATTAAATCTTGGTAAATACAGTAGCCTGTTGGTTACTCTGACTGTATAGCCACGTATCCAGCAGCGGTCGGCTACATGAGAGACATTCTGTAGACATGGGTTGACGAACCCAATGTCAGATTTCACCACCTTCCAACAATAGTGATGGCAAAAAGTTCTGCAGATTTAAACTTAAACCTACATATTATTTAGTTATTGTATTCATATTCATTGTATTCATTGAGTCAAACTTGCTAGCAATCAACAAATACCTCTCTTATTACCAATGTTGGTAATATGTTGGAAATGGCTAATTATGCTTTTCAATAACATAGTAATAACATGGTACTACCATGGCAGTAATAACCCCGTAGCAAGGTTATTAAAGGAACACCTAGTAAAACTGACTATCCTACCGATCCTCGACTTCGGCGATGTCATCTACAAAATAGCTTCCAATACTCTACTCAGCAAACTGGATGCAGTTTATCACATTCGTATTGTTACTAAAGCACCTTATACCACCCACCACTGCGACCTGTATGCTCTAGTCGGCTGGCCCTCGCTACATATTCGTCGCCAGACCCACTGGCTCCAGGTCATCTACAAGTCCATACTAGGTAAAGCTCCGCCTTATCTCAGTTCACTGGTCACGATGGCAACACCCACCCGTAGCACGCGCTCCAGCAGGTGTATCTCACTGATCATCCCTAAAGCCAACATCTCATTTGGCCGCCTCTTTATAGTTCTGTTGCCTGTGACTGGAACGAATTGCAAAAATCGCTGAAGTTAGAGACTTTTATCTCCCTCACCAACTTTAAACATCTGCTATCTGAGCAGCTAACCGATCGCTGCAGATGTACATAGACTCTTTATTTTTTTTCTACTGTGTTATTGACTTGTTTATTGTTTACTCCATGTGTAACTCTGTGTTGTTGTCTATTCACACTGCTATGCTTTATCTTGGCCAGGTCGCAGTTGTAAATGAGAACTTGTTCTCAACTAGCCTACCTAGTCAAATAAAGGTGAAATAAAAACTTACTGGCGGCCTGAACCCTGGCCCTGCGGCTCACCACCAGACCAAAGGAGTTCTGGCCCACGCACTCATAATCCCCTTCATCAGTTGAGCCGTCAGACTTGGTCCTCTGGAAGCGTCCAATCAGCAGAGTGCCGTTGTGGAACATGGTGTAGTATTGGTCAACCACCAGGTGGACTCCGTTCCGTCTCCACTGCGTGGTGATTGGTGGGATGCCGTCCACCTGACAGTGCAGCATGAGCGGCTGCTCCTGCACCGCGATGATGTCACTGGGCTCCAGCGTGAAGGAGAGCTCTGCTCCCGATGTCACACCTACACAAAGAGCAGAGAAATACATACGTTACACCTACACAGCTACACAGAAAATACACACAGCGCTCATGAGCAAACAGCCTTAGCAAGCTAGGTTAGACTTTGGTCTCAAGAGAATTCATTCATTCACACTCACTAGCAAGAACATGTTTTTCAGCACAGTGACAATGAACGATCCACACCTACAAGCACAAGAGAATAGACAGCCAGGTGAATGTAGAAAGAACAGACTGGTCCATCCTTTCTAAACACAGAGCAACCATGGAGTTGTGGTTGCAGATATTGATGTGTGCTATAGAATAAAAAAGCACAATAACTGTACACTGTGATTACTGTGCATGCCACTGTCTGCCAGCTTCCAGTCCCATAATAAACCACCTTGATGTGCTGTTGACAATCTGCCTACCTAATGCCTTTGAGACATGATGCACTCAATACTGTCTCGTTCTGCTCTCGCAACAAACAGAACACACCGCTGGCTAGTGATGGAGGAAAAACATTGATACAGAAAAACTACTCAACTGTCATACTTGTGTAAAAGTAAAGATACTTTAAAAGAAAATGACTTAAGTAGAAGTGAAATACTACTCAAGTAAAAAGGCAAAAAGTACTTTGGTTTATACTTAAGTATCAAAAGTAAAAGTAAAATGATAACTCGTATAACGGCACAATTTTCTTTTTTAAATGTATTTACGAATAGCCAGGGGAACACTCCAACACTCAGACATAATTGACAAACAAAGCATTTGTGTTTAGTGAGTCTGCCAGATCAGAGGTAGTAGGGATGACCAGGGATGTTCTCTTGAAAAGTGTGTGAATTTTCCTGTCCTGCTAAGCATTCAAAATGTAACAAGTACTTTTGGGTGTCAGAGAAAATGTATGGAATAAAAAGTACATTATTTTCTTTAGGAATGTTGTGTAAAAGTTTTCAAAAAAATAAATAGTAAAGTACAGATACCCCCCAAGAAACCACTTAAGTAGTACTTTCAAGTATTTTTACTTAAGTACTTTACACCACTGCATATCAGGATATTATTTTTGTTGATATATCGTATCGTTTGACAATATCGCAATATTATTATTCCGCTAAATGGCTTCACCTGCACCAAAACTCCAGTATTTTTTAGCTTGTTCTTGATCTCCATCATCTTTTTAAATAGGGAAGCAATTTGTTTTCAGCACTTTTATTTCCATGACTGATCCAAACATGTTTTCTCATGGCTCTCTCTTGTCCCTCTGCAGCAGACATATGAGGAGCAATATGTTTGGAACATCGAATCGCAATAAAATCACAGTATCTAATCACAATAGATATCATGAGAATCGTGAGAATCGTAATACATATTGTATCGGCACATAAGTATTGTGACAACATCGTATTGTGAGGTCCCTGGTAATTCCCAGCCCTACTGCTGGGCCACATTGATGTTTCCTTACTCTGTTATCACCTGCAGGGCCAATCATCAACACCAAGAGCAAGGTGTCAGTGATGATGTGATTGTCACTTTGAAATCTGCTTCTTCTGCCATGGATAAAATGGAATTCAGAAGGTGTTTGTAGGCAGTAATAAACATTCGTTTAGGTCAGCAACTCAAACGACTGCATTTTGAATGGCTTGAATACAGGTTTGCTCAGATCAATAGTGGAATGCAACAGAGAGAGGGTTTCGAAATGTCTGCTTTTCAGAGACACGAGCAATGCCTTTTGACGGCAGATAGAAAAAGAGGCTAAAGATTATGGCCAAGGTCACTGGGGAATGTTGTGTTTTCGTCATTTTATCTGCTGCACTCCTTTCATCTTTGTCTTACAGTAACATAACTGGAAGATTCTTTCCTCTTCCCCTGACCTGGTGACATATGAGAGAGAGAGAGAGCTGATTGAGGACTCTCCATCTAGTGTCCATCTACACTGAACAAAAATATAAATGCAACGTGAAAAGTGTTGGTCCCATGACATGGTTCCTGAGCTGAAATAAAATACATTTTCCAGATGTACAAAATGCTTATTTCTCTCAAATGTTGTGCACAAATTTGTTTACATCCCTGTTAGTTAGCATTTCTCCGTTGTTAAGATAATCCATCCACCTGACAGGTGTGGCATATCAAGAAGCTGATTAAACAGCATGATCATTACACAGGGGCATCTTGTGCTGGGGACAATAAAAGGCCACTCTAAAATGTGCAGTTTTGTCACACAACACAATAACCACAGTTTTGAGGGAGTGTGCAGTTGGCATGCTGACTGCAGAAATGTCCACCAGTGCTGTTGGAGGAGAAATGAAAGTTAATTTCTCTACCATAAGCCACCTCCAACGTTGTTTTAGAGAATTTGGCAGTATGCCAACCGGCTTCACAACCGCAGACCACGTGTATGGCGTTGTGTGAGTGTGCGGTTTGCTGATAACAACGTTGTGAACAGTGTGCCCTATCGATGGCAATTTGAATGCACAAAAATACTGTGACGAGATCCTGAGGCCCATTAAAAATGCCATGAAAGTCAAGCTTAGCAGAGTCTTCTGCACCTCTGTGCTCTCAGTATCAGGTTTCAGCTGCTGAAGGACTAAGCACTAACAGTCCCTGCCTCGGCCCCAGGAATCTGGGCGGGAGGGGCGGCACAGGGGTCAGCAGAGAGGACCTCCGACGTCATCCCTCAAATCCCATCCCAGGAATACTCCCCTTTAAGTGCAGACAAGGAATGCATTGACATGCTCTCCTTTCTAAACCGTTTCCCTCCCTCCCTCTCTCTGCGAGGTAAGTAAAGCTCCTACGAGACCAAAGAGACATCAGTGCTACCGCCTCTGAAAAACAAAGGGGTGGTGAAATATTTAACCCCTTGCTGGCCGTGCTGCCTGCACAGAGCGCTCTGCTCCGCTGCCCCAGCAAAGCCTGAGCGTTCCACACACACAGGAAGCCAGCGCAGTCAGCACAGCTACCAGTACATGAACAGCAAACGAAGAGGACGCAGGTACAGAGGCAATCAGTCACGCTTCCTGTTATGGGCAAAACAATGTTGGAAGCTAAAACACCCATTAGACACTAAAAAGCTTCTGGACACGAATAAAGCGTTAGAGGATACAAAAGGGTTACATTATACATATTCTTAGGAGACAGAGGGGCTCTGTTTCTGACCTCTGGATATAGAAGGGATGTTCATGCCAAGCTTTCAAAACTTTCACAGGGCATTAATAGATGTTATCCAGCATCAGAAACCCAGATAAAGTCTCAATGCAAGTAGTATTTCGTCGCCCGTAGTAACATCAACAAACTGAATCTGTGTTATTATCATGTCAGGGATTTCAAGAGCAGCAGAACATGGCTTTATTAATGTATTTCACAGAGATGAGCCATTCATGAATGCATTGCAGTGTGTCCTTTTAAGCTGAACAGGAAGCTGATGAATTCAATGAATGAGTTGGTTTTTAAATGAATAAAGCATGGAGAGAGAGCAAAATCCTGCAGGTTTTCAAATGATAGCTTTGACTGATTGGCTCATCAATGTCATTCGATAGACTCGGAGGTCTGTGGACTCTCACAAAGCACTGATGACTGCCTCCAAGACATTAAACATTAATGTCCACATGGAACATTCATGACTGCTTCCAACACGGTCTTTGTAATCAACTTGTATGACAAAAAGGAGAAGATGAGAGGTGTAATAACAGACGGGTAAGAAGAGAGAGAGGGGGGAGAGAGAGAAACAGAGAGAGGTGGACAGCATTGCCAGCACATGAGCACAACAGAAGCACTGAGCAGCGAGCTAAGATATAGAGGGGTCAGGGTTATGAATGAGGAGGGGAGGGATGGCTGGCTGGCTGGCCATGTGTGTGTTGTGTGCTGTGCTGCTGGGTGCTGTGCTATGCTGTGTGGAATAGGAGAAGAGTGGCCAGCACAGCTGTAGATGCCAGAGGTCAGAGCAGAGCCACACTGTCAAAGAGAGAGAGAAAGAGGCACACACAGTCAGGCAGACCCCTCCTCTTAATGCTCCCTTTAACAAGGGAAAGGGGACCCTGGGGTTTGGGATTACCACTGTGGGAGACCAGAAGCCTGCCAGGCTGAGAGAGACAACTGCTGGCTAAGTGTGGCTCGCGCTCGGGCTTACTACTGGCATTAAATAAAACCCACCGTGCTACTGTACGAAGAACTGGAGGGAGGGAGGCATCCACAGCCTCACAAACAAACTGCTGCATTTGGCTAAATAATAACCAAGCTCTTATCAACATGGTTAGTGATCAAGCGGTCAAAGCTGCATCACAGCACATTCTGTTGCGGAGCAAAAACACATAAAAAGCTTGGTTTAATCAATCACAGACAGTGAGCATCCTGAACACTGCAGAACAATGCATACTTAATGCTCCCATAATTTCCTCCTCAGTAAAAAGCACTCCTGGGTAATTTGTCCCGTGTCACATGAGGCACTTCAATTTCAGCAGCCACTGCTGTTGTTGTCTAATCAGACCCATACAGTCACAGATCTGGATCAGAGCATTACAATGCAATCAAGAGGCAGGTCTCAATTACAGATGCACAAAAAAACAAAGACTTGTGAGTGTAAATGTGTTAAACGTTTAAATAGCATTGTATCTGGATCTACCCATCTAGTTTCAATGCCAAGTCTACTCAACCCTGTAGACTACCATCCATTGCCAACTCGTACATGATACAGGCAACATCTTGGTGTAATTTTGTACTCCTACAGCGTCCTCTAAAATATGGAGTATGTCTAGATTCTGAAATAAAAACATGAATTTATTCAACATTAAAATTATTAATATCTCAAAAGTGCCCTTTTTGCTGTTGTTCATTTTAAGACATTGTTTGGAACAATACATCAGATTTGGGCTCTATGCTTATTGTTAAGTTATGAGCACCACCAACACAGTGAATGGGGATATGGATTCAAAGGGAACTCTCTGCTGGAAGATTTGCTGAATGTACAATCCTAAAGGAGGGCTGTGATTGGTTAATGACCTATAATGTGAAATTCTAATATTCTAATATGAATTATCTTCAAAAGTACCAGAGCCCACTCTGGAAATGTGACATGTTTGAAAAATATATTGTTCCAACCAATATGTCTAAAATACGGGTTTAAAAGGGTTTTTCAGAATCTAGTCATTCTCTATATTTTAGAGCAAACTATAAGAAGTGACCACAAGATGTTGTCTGCATCATGTACAGTTCACAGATCACAGGGTCTTACAGGAGGCAGGTACAGGTCTAGAAAGGTCTAAAATGGACACTTTCATCATGATTTTCTCAAAAGTGGTTTGTGATACAAATGTAAGAAACATGTCAAACATCCGGCCTCCCAATGAAGGTTTTATTTGAGAATTGCCAGAACAATCTGAGATACATCCTTGCATGGAATCGCTCAAATAAATGTTTATGGTCAATCATCCATGTATTTAATTATTTTTGGAAAGGGCACACAGAGCTTGTTTTGCCACTTACAGATGTCCTTCAGTGTTTGTAATGAAGTTGTCATGTTAATGAAGGAAAGTCACCCAGTAAAATACTACTTGAGTAAAAGTCTAAAAGTATTTGGTTTTAAAAATATACTTAAGTATCTAAAGTAAATATAATAGATAAAATATACTTAAGTATCAAAAGTAAAAGTATAAATCATTTCAAATTCCTTATATTAAGCTAACCAGATGGCACCATTATTTGTGTGTGTGTGTGTGGGGAGGGGGGTTCAGGGAAAATGTAGGGAGTAAAAAGTACATGATTTTCTTTAGGAATGTAGTGAATTAAAAGTACAAGTTGTCAAAAATCTAAATAGTAAAGTAAAGTACAGATACCCCCCAAAAATACTTCAGTAGTACTTTAAAGTATTTTTACTTAAGTATTTTACACCACTGGTTGGCAGAATAGGCACATGTACAGGTAACTGCCAAAATAATGGAAACACTTGAGTAAATGAGGGATACAAAGTATATTAGAAGAAAGAAAGCTGGTGTTTCCACACAGGTGTGGTTCCTGAGTTAATTAAGATATTAACATCCCACCATGCTTAGGGCCATGAAGAATAGTGTCACATCCCTCCAATAGAGTTCCAAACACTAGTAAAATCTATACCAAGGTGAATTGAATCTGTTCTGGCTTGTGGTGCCCAAACAGCCTATTAAGACACTTTATGTTGGTGTTTCCTTTATTTTGGCAGTTACCTGTATATAGCTTCATTTACATATTTTAATACAATATTTCAGAAAATGTGTAATGAAAATAATCTCATATTTGTGTCTTCATATAACTCGTAATGGACATTTTGATATACGTATATATAGATTTAAAAAATATTGTATTCGGTGTAGTGCCTGCCTGGCATTAGCCTATGGAGTATACTATCAAGGCTACTGTAATTATGTAGTTCTGAGGTAGAATGGCTTCTGTTGACAAAAAATGTGTCATGCTAGATTTGGATCAAGAAATTAGACTCATTTTAGTTTCATTCTCTGTAACATCCATAATGGTGTTTTTTCCTCTCTAAAGTAATAACAGAAATTACAATATAATTATGTTTTTTGTGTTGAGCCAAGTCTTTCATTCAAAATGGCTCTCTCTGACAGCAGCCAATCAGACTCTGTAACATCCATAACGGAGGGTGTAACATCCACAACAGTCATTTTCCTGTCTAAAGTTTAAAAAACTAACTCTGACAGCAGCCAATCAGACTCTGTAACATCCATAACGGAGGGTGTAACATCCACAACAGTCATTTTCCTGTCTAAAGTTTAAAAAATCTATCTCTGACAGCAGCCAATCAGACTCTGTAACATCCATAACGGAGGGTGTAACATCCACAACAGTCATTTTCCTGTCTAAAGTTTAAAAAATCTATCTCTGACAGCAGCCAATCAGACTCTGTAACATCCATAACGGAGGGTGTAACATCCACAACAGTCATTTTCCTGCCTAAAGTTTAAAAAATCTATCTCTGACAGCAGCCAATCAGACTCTGTAACATCCATAACGGAGGGTGTAACATCCACAACAGTCATTTCCCTGTCTAAAGTTTAAAAAATCTATCTCTGACAGCAGCCAATCAGACTCTGTAACATCCATAACGGAGGGTGTAACATCCACAACGGTCATTTTCCTGTCTAAAGTTTTTAAAAACTATCGCTGACCGCAGCAAATCGTGGAGGTAAACGTCACACACCTCCACACCTCTGCTATTTTTACAGCACTTTGCCGTGGGAGATCAAAACATTATCTTTAATTCTTGGGTAGACCCTGTAAGTAAAGACTATATGATTGTACACCTATCCACAGGCATCTACCCATGTCAATTATGAATCATTATGAACCTTCCTTTTGCTCCTCATACTATAAACACACAGACACACGCACACGCACACACACACACAGCTGCAACAGGGTGCCCTTCACCTTTCAAAGATCAAAGCAATACGCTGACCCACAGACTTAATCACAACACCAGGAAGATGATATTGAAAATGAATATCTACTAATAACGGTCCCAATATAAGCTTGAAGAAAATTGACATTTTATACAAATTACAACTGTGTTTGCATTGTGATGATGACTCACCCTGGCCAATGCAGTAACCCCCACCTGCTTCAATCAACAATATTCCTATGTCAAGTTCCCTCTAGTCCGGCGGTGATATGTGTCCATAACATTGTCAACACATGGTCATTCCCTATGGGATAGGTGCACCTGAGGTCTCTGTATAGACTACTCATCAGTATCTTTCACCACACGAACACAGAAGAATAACAGTTGTGTGTGCAGGCTATAATTATATTACAGGGTCTCACAGGAATAACACAAGTAAACAACAATAGCATCCTTGTAGTGAATGCGACTAACAAAATCATTTGTTTCACGATGCAAATCCAAAAAAACAATACGAACGATTTATGCTAATTGGGAGACATTGCTGTTGCACAGCCAATATGATTTTTTTGTTGCTGTTGTTGCTATTTGTCTTTATTTTGAACAAACATCTAACAGTGCACACCCCTCTGGTCATACCTTGCAGAATGAAAAGAAAATACAGACTGTTCTATTCAAGCTTCACTACAGCTTCTAACCATACACCTTCTTACCTAAGTGGTTTAATGTGGTCTTCCTCATATTGACTGAAACTTTAAACGGCACAAAAGTGATTCAATCTTTGCAGGATTAGTGAAACAAATCAATTGAAGCTATTTGATTTCTCTCAGATGTGTCGGCTAGAATACATCACAACAACTCCCCTATAACACTCACTAGCCACACACAAAGAACTCAAAGGCCCCAAATTACAAATGTGTTTACTCCTTCACTCCTCCTTCCTTACTCCTTCACTCCTTCTTCCTTACTCCTTCACTCCTCCTTCCTTACTCCTTCACTCCTCCTTCCTTACTTCTTCACTCCCCCTTACTTACTCCTTCACTCCTCCTTCTCTACTCCTTCACTCCTCCTTCCTTACTTCTTCACTCCTCCTTCTTTTCTCCTTCCTTACTCCTTCACTCCTCCTTCTTTACTCCTTCACTCCTCCTTCTTTACTCCTTCACTCCTCCTTCTTTACTCCTTCACTCCTCCTTCCGTACTCCTTCACTCCTCCTTCCTTACTCCTTCACTCCTCCTTCCTTACTCCTTCACTCCTCCTTCCTTACTCCTTCACTCCTCCTTCCTTACTCCTTCACCCTTCCTTCCTTACTCCTTCACTCCTCCTTCCTTACTCCTTCACTCCTCCTTCTTTACTCCTTCCTTACTCCTTCACTCCTCCTTCCTTACTCCTTCACTCCTCCTTTTTACTCCTTCACTCCTCCTTCCTTACTCCTTCACTCCTCCTTCCGTACTCCTTCACTCCTCCTTCCTTATCCTTCACTCCTCCTTCCTTACTCCTTCACTCCTCCTTCCTTACTCCTTCACTCCTCCTTCCTTACCCCTTCACTCCTCCTTCCTTTCCCCTTCACTCCTCCTTTTACTTATTCCTTCACTCCTCCTTCCTTACCCCTTCACTCCTTCCTTCTCCTTTACTCCTTCACTCCTCCTTCTTTACTCCTTTACTCCTCCTTCCTTAATCCTTCACTCCTCCTTATTTTCTCCTTCACTCCTCCTTCCTTACTCCTTCACTCCTCCTTCCTTCACTCCTCCTTCTTTGCTCCTTCCTTACTCCTTCACTCCTCCTTCCTTGCTCCTTCACTCCTCCTTCCTTACTCCTTCACTCCTTATTTAGTCCTTCACTCCTCCTTCCTTACTCCTTCACTCCTACTTCCTTATTCCTTCACTCCTCCTTCCTTACTCCTTCACTCCCCCTTCCTTACTCCTTCACTCCTCCTTCCTTACTCCTTCACTCCTCCTTATTTACTCCTTCACTCCTCCTTCCTTACTCCTTCACTCCTCCTTCTTTGCTCCTTCCTTATTCCTTCACTCCTCCTTTTTTATTCCTTCACTCCTCCTTCCTTACTCTTTCACTCCTCCTTCCTTACTCCTTCACTCCTCCTTCACTCCTCCTTCCTTACGCCTTCACTCCTCCTTCCTTACTCCTTCACTCCTCCTTCCTTACTCCTTCACTCCTCCTTCCTTACCCCTTCACTCCTCCTTCCTTTACTCCTTCTTTACTCCTTCACTCCTCCTTCCTTACTCCTTCACTCCTCCTTCTTTACTCCTTCACTCCTCCTTCCTTACTCCTTCACTCCTCCTTATTTACTCCTCCTCCTTTTACTCCTTCACTCCTCCTTCCTTTACTCCTTCACTCCTCCTTCTTTGCTCCTTCACTCCTCCTTCTTTACTCCTTCACTCCTCCTTCCTTACTCCTTCACTCCTCCTTCCTTACCCTTCACTCCTCCTTCCTTCCTTCACTCCTCCTTCCTTACTCCTTCCTTCCTTCCTTACCCCTTCACTCCTCCTTCCTTTACTCCTTCTTTACTCCTTCACTCCTCCTTCCTTACTCCTTCACTCCTCCTTCTTTACTCCTTCACTCCTCCTTCCTTACTCCTTCACTCCTCCTTATTTTCTCCTTCACTCCTCCTTCCTTACTCCTTCACTCCTCCTTCTTTGCTCCTTCCTTACTCCTTCACTCCTCCTTCCTTACTCCTTCTTCCTTACTCCTTCACTCCTCCTTCCTTACTCCTTCACTCCTCCTTATTTACTCCTTCACTCCTCCTTCCTTACTCCTTCACTCCTCCTTCCTTCACTCCTCCTTCTTTGCTCCTTCCTTATTCCTTCACTCCTCCTTCCTTACTCCTTCCCTCCTCCTTCCTTAATCCTTCACTCCTCCTTCCTTACTCCTTCACTCCTCTTTTCTCACCCCCCATACTACTGCTCCAGCCTTTACTGGAAATGTGATTACATGGGTGGTGTGTTCCTGTGGGTCTCTATGGCATGATGCTCATCATAAAAGCATCCCTCTATCCGGGTTACATGCTGGGAAATGGGGCCTCGCATTGAGGGACTAAAAACTGTCAATCATACTGAACAAAGGAGCCAAGAACATTTTAAAAAGAAGTTCATCTGTACAAATATTCTCCTCAGCGGGCAATAACTGCTGTCTTTTTTATTCATTCTCACAGCAATAAATTGACTACACAAAGACTCACTCAATTAAAGATATCTCCCCCTATGACAGATGATAAGCGCAGCAGTGTTCAGTGCTCGGATAAAAAAAAGAAGGCTAATATGCTCTATGCAGACAAGCACAAGTATGAACTGTCCAAACATCACTGCTATTATGTCAAATGTTTAATATTGGGTTGTAGATTAATTACATTTTAGATTAATAACACAAATACCTACCTACACAATATTTAAATGTACTTTTCATAAGCGGCGGAGAAAAGGAGGCAGAGAGATGGCAGAACATATTGGGAATGGCAATAAAATGGAATTTAAAAAGTTATAACATTCCATCAATGCATGAAAGGCTGGTTTGTGTGTATCAATGGTAAGGATTCATAGTGACCACAGCCAAGAAAGAAAGGAAGGAGATACTAGTTTTTCAAGCACTCTTTGGCACAGAGAGTGTATTTGGCACAAACCAACACAACAGGACACACACGCACGCACATGCACACGCCTAAGAACCACATGGACCATAATGGGTATAAACAATTATCATTCTTATTTTTAACACATTAGATTAATAGGATAGCCTACTTAAACATCATACAATCCCAATCATATAATAACCTATTGTTGTTGTTTTTATTATTGTTAGGCCTATTATTAGGCTATTATTATCAATATCATCATAATTATGATAATAATTAGCCTACCACTTTTTCTTGGTTCAAGTCGTAGGCTACAATGGTAGGAGCCTATCATCATCATCATAATCTGCCTATATCATTTTCCGGCTCTGAGGTTTTTACACAATTATGCATCAGACCCTATGTGGGTTAACCTATGTGTTTTCTAGGACGTAGGCTGCTGCACGTGGCAACAGTACAATAAAACCATAGGGCGCATGGATTCAAGATTCATTTTTTAAGCAACAACCATGTTGTTATATAGGCTAATGTGAGAATATTTTCAAAGAGTGTCAAACAAGTTCGTGCCAGCTACACATCACCACCGGTGAGATCATTGATACAGAAATATCGGGTTCTAAATTCCATTAGCACACATTCACAAAACACTCTAATATAATACACATGAGGCATGGAACTGAATTCCCCAAATGAAGATGAACGTTCAAGGAATAAACGCAAGAGAAGAATATGGTCAAGTTCACGTCCAGCCGAGATGCTCCTATAGTTTCGTCCAACCATGTCTGCAGCGGAGACGGTATAGAAATATAGGGCTAGATATTATGCACTATCTTTGGTCTGCAGCACCAGCTTCTGATAGGGGCAAAAGGCGGTTCCGTTCCCAATATCCTTTTCCGCTGCAGACATGGTTGGACGAAACTATAGGAGCATCTCGGCTGGACGTGAACTTGACCATATTCTTCTCTTGCGTTTATTCCTTGAACGTTCATCTTCATTTGGGGAATTCAGTTCCATGCATCATGTGTATTATATTAGTGTGTTTTGTGAATGTAGTAGCCTAGAAAGGATAGCAATAAACACTTACCGACTAAAGCGTTGAGGAGCAATCCAAAAATGCATGGAACAAGGCAGAGCCTTCTGGTAGCCATTTAATCACTTTGAAATATATTACGATACTAAAAACAACGTGAGGCGATCGGAAGAAAACAGACATACAGCTAGCTCTTCATGTTCATGAACTACAACAATTGGTGGCTCGCAGGGGTAGAACTTGCTTGCGCCATTTTGCACATCTATCAGGAATCTGTCAGCATCTCGTGCTCTCTCCTCTATATCCCAGTGTCGCTGCCTCACACACATATCCACGCTGTAGCTTTTCCCACGAAACACTTCTCTTCCATCTGTCTCCCCTCCTCCCTCTACTGCATTCGCTAAATCATTTTTTTAAGAGTCTCTACTCTGGGAACAAAAGCGACCAGACCGCTGCACTCTGAAGACATATATACTATTAAGCTATGTTCAGTTTGCAAGTGGATTTATATTGAGAAAAAAAGATACCATATTTTTTTACCATTAGACTACTCACTACTGTATCCAAATAATTGATTCCCATCGTTATAGGCTAAGCCAAATGTATAAACATTTGCGAGTTGTAGCCTAACATTAATTTCATGTTTTCTAATGTGTTGTTTTGGCATATAATATACTATAATACAAATAACAATACTTAATGTAATGAATAATATTCGAACAATGCTGTTATCTGTTGAGTTGTATTACTAGTATTATGAAATATAATAATACATCATGTTAGTCAAGGACAAATAACTGAAACATAAAAGGTGTTAAAATGTGAAATGAAAACAACAATGTCAAAGTGCGCTCACAAATCACCCCTTATGCTGCTCGACATTTCCAGTGATTTATTGTGCATCAATTATTGTGGACCACTTTTGTACCACATTGGGAAAAAACGCTGTTACACGGTCGACCAAGAGGAGAGGAGTGACATCTAACGGTGACGAACAGTGTTGCAATTTATCAGCACAGCATCATTACGTGGAATTCCCCAAAAGAAGCGCTGTTATAGCGTGGTTGCCTCCTCTGTTCTGCTGTTATAGGCTACATATCCCCCTCCTTGCTACTCCTGTCATTTGCCAAAGTACAGTGTGTGTGTTGACTAATTCTAAATCCATTCAGAGAGTTTCCTTAAGAGAGGGACAAATAATAGGTAACTGAAATGAGCATAACAAAATTGTAAAAATGTAAGCAAGTCATGATGATCTGCATGTGCGAGGATTGAAGACTCGGTGAGCTGTGTTTCTTTCCTCTCATTAACAGGATGCAACTGAAGCAAACGTGCTGTAGCTCAATTAAATCTTGTAGGCTAATATTTTTTCCATATATCATTATTTCTTTCTCATTACTAAGGCCTCTCTAGCCATTTAAAAATATATTTTTTGTTGTTGAATTTGACCCCTTTTTTCTCCCCAATTTCGTGGTATCCAATTGTTTTTAGTAGCTACTATCTTGTCTCATCGCTACAACTCCCGTACGGGCTCGGGAGAGACGAAGGTTGAAAGTCATGCGACCTCCGATACACAACCCAACCAAGCCGCACTGCTTCTTAACACAGCGCGCATCCAACAATCTCTAGCCATTTTAGACAACATGATCTTGCATTAACACTGCCTCCACGTATGTTGTTGTTCTTAAAATTATATATTGTTCCAAGTTTGCACGCACCCCATGTTCCATTACGTTGTCATGGAATATATTAATGCTGCTTCCAACCATATAATTAAGAATTCGAAGAATTGAATAGGATCTCTATGTTTCCAACTACCAATCAGCAACCGCACCGTATATCTGGCAGCATATTGAACGATGAGTTTCCTGAAAGGCAAATGACAGGAGTGGAATGTTAGCTAAAAATACTGATATCAGACTACAATTACTGTAATTGTAGGCAATCTTAGAAGGTGACATTTCAGAATATGTTGCAAGTAGGCCTAGATTATATGCCTATAGGTAAAGTAGCTTGTAAAGTAACTGTGGTGTACTGCTATATTGCACGAACACCTTTATAGCATACGGTAGGCCTAGCCAATGGTCCAGGAAGGCTCAATCACAATTTGGCATTAAAAATATAAATATGCCTATTCATGTACTGTTTACTCTTTAGGGTAGCTCTGTCCACTTTCATTAATTTTATGATAATATTGTATCTCCATATACCCTGAACACAAAGTTGTTATACTACTCCATTATGTCACTATGCATAAGGCAATCCTACTACGCAAACTAAATTGTCATTAGTTATCCTTAGTAATGGACAGGTTTGATTTTCTTAATAGGCCCACCTCTTATGGTGTGATTGCAATCTTGGAGGTTGTAATTTACATATTATTCCCCCCTCTCTTGTTCTACGTGCCTGATGCCTCGGCTTAAGGTAGCCTAATAGAACCAAGTTATACACTTAGAGTAAGTCTGCAACACGAACTGACTCATCTGGAGGAGAGGATATGTGTGAGAAATGTTCAAAGATAAAGCCTCTGTTTTTCTCCAAGGTGAACTATAGTAATCACAAAACCACACATACCTCCTAGTAAGTGCTTCAAAGATGAGCTGGGCTACCTTTTACTTTTTAATTGATATATAATTACAGTGTGTAATTGTTGTGGGAATGTTCATTTTTGGTTTCCCATTGGTTCTGGGAATGAAGCCATACGTTTCCTGACCAGTAAAACCACTTGCTTTATTAATGTTCTGAGAACATAAATGAAAGGTTATTTGAAGGTAATGAAATAATGTTCTGGGAACGTTGTCTAAATGTGGGCATTTAAGGTTATTTTGAGGTTTATGAATAACTTCCTGTTTCAATAAGACTCTTTTATATCACTACCAGCTTAGGTTAACTGTTTTTAACTCCAAGCACAGGTAGGACACATGGAAATTAATTTGTTTAATCATGCAAACACATTTCTGCTTTATTGTGGCACAGCATCAGTGAGATCTTAACCCACGATCTGTTTTTTTTTTTTCCATGGAATGAATCCACTGCACCACCAGGATGGAGTTAACATGCCATGTTTTTTATTAACTCATACAAAGCTGTTCAATTTAGTCTATTCAAACAGACCCCATTTCAAAGGAAACATGCACTCCTTAACGTTCTGAGAAACACATGTTTCTTAGAGCTTGGTGAAGGCGTGGTTGTCCTATGGTTATTTTGCATACAACCTTCCCACAACAATTTGCGAAAGGTGCAGGATAGTTGATTGGTTTTGGAACATTCTCAGCACATTTGAGGAACTTGACAAAAAAGTTATTTTCTTTGGTATTTCATTACTTTAACAGAACGTTTCCCTAAAAGTTCAAACGTGGTTACATTTATTAATGTTTGATGATGTTCTATGAACGTTTTCCAACTGGTTTGACATTGTGAATTTTTATTATTTCTTTATTATTATTTTTTCCACTTTTATTTAACCAGGTAGGCTAGTTGAGAACAAGTTCTCATTTGCAACTGCGACCTGGCCAAGATAAAGCATAGCAGTGTGAACAGACAACACAGAGTTACACATGGAGTAAACAATTAACAAGTCAATAACACAGTAGAAAAAAAGGGGAGTCTATATACATTGTGTGCAAAAGGCATGAGGAGGTAGGCGAATAATTACAATTTTGCAGATTAACACTGGAGTGATAAATGATCAGATGGTCATGTACAGGTAGAGATATTGGTGTGCAAAAGAGCAGAAAAGTAAATAAATAAAAACAGTATGGGGATGAGGTAGGTAAAAATGGGTGGGCTATTTACCGACTATGTACAGCTGCAGCGATCGGTTAGCTGCTCAGAGAGCAGATGTTTGAAGTTGTTGAGGGAGATAAAAGTCTCCAACTTCAGCGATTTTTGCAATTCGTTCCAGTCACAGGCAGCAGAGAACTGGAACGAAAGGCGGCAAAATGAGGTGTTGGCTTTAGGGATGATCAGTGAGATACACCTGCTGGAGCGCGTGCTACGGATGGGTGTTGCCATCGTGACCAGTGAACTGAGATAAGGCGGAGCTTTACCTAGCATGGACTTGTAGATGACCTGGAGCAAGTGGGTCTGGCGACGAATATGTAGCGAGGGCCAGCCGACTAGAGCATACAGGTCGCAGTGTTGGGTGGTATAAGGTGCTTTAGTGACAAAACGGATGGCACTGTGATAAACTGCATCCAGTTTGCTGAGTAGAGTGTTGGAAGCAATTTTGTAGATGACATCGCCGAAGTCGAGGATCGGTAGGATAGTCAGTTTTACTAGGGTAAGTTTGGCGGCGTGAGTGAAGGAGGCTTTGTTGCGGAATAGAAAGCCGACTCTTGACTTGATTTTCGATTGTTTGATATGAGTCTGGAAGGAGAGTTTACAGTCTAGCCAGACACCTAGGTACTTATAGATGTCCACATATTCAAGGTCGGAACCATCCAGGGTGGTGATGCTGGTCAGGCGTGCGGGTGCAGGCAGCGAACGGTTGAAAAGCATGCATTTGGTTTTACTAGCGTTTAAGAGCAGTTGGAGGCCACGGAAGGAGTGTTGTATGGCATTGAAGCTCGTTTGGAGGTTAGATAGCACAGTGTCCAAGGACGGGCCGGAAGTATATAGAATGGTGTCGTCTGCGTAGAGGTGGATCAGGGAATCGCCCGCAGCAAGAGCAACATCATTGATATATACAGAGAAAAGAGTCGGCCCGAGGATTGAACCCTGTGGCACCCCCATAGAGACTGCCAGAGGACCGGACAGCATGCCCTCCGATTTGACACACTGAACTCTGTCTGCAAAGTAATTGGTGAACCAGGCAAGGCAGTCATCCGAAAAACCGAGGCTAATGAGTCTGCCGATAAGAATATGGTGATTGACAGAGTCGAAAGCCTTGGCAAGGTCGATGAAGACGGCTGCACAGTACTGTCTTTTATCGATGGCGGTTATGATATCGTTTAGTACCTTGAGCGTGGTTGAGGTGCACCCGTGACCGGCTCGGAAACCAGATTGCACAGCGGAGAAGGTACGGTGGGATTCGAGATGTTCAGTGACCTGTTTGTTGACTTGGCTTTCGAAGACCTTAGATAGGCAGGGCATTTTCTCAAATAGTTCAACAATTGTCTTCTGTGGGAATTTCAGTACATCAACATAACATTTCCTACAGGTTTCCTCATGGTTCTATTTAAAGTAATGTCCTCAGAATGTTCAGAGAACCTTAAGAAACAATATTCTTCTGTGGGAATTTCAGTACAAAGTTTTCTGCAAGTTTCCTCATGGCTGTATTTAAAGTCATGTTCTCAGAACATTGAGAACTTTCCATAAAAACCAAAAGAAAACAGTGAAGTTGAAAGTTTCTTCTGTTTTTTAAAAACGGACACATTCCGTTCTCACGTCAACAAAACTCTCTCTATCCTCAATCATGTTAAGTGTGTTCAGGTGTGTTGGCCTTGCCACACCTGATCTTATGTGCTAGCTGGGCACTGACACCGGTTACACAGAGAACAGAGAACAGGCAAGGCACTGTTCTCCATGTCCATAAGTATCCATACATGGTTGTTCATGGGTGACTGTAATATTAGTGAAACATCAAGACTAAAGATTATCAGGAGGTCAAAGAAGGGTTACAAACAGTCAGACATCTTTGTTCAGTTATCCTCATCTCTTTATTAAGATGTTTTATTTACACAACAGTAGTTTGCTCAGACATCTTGAGTTGCTGTGAGATTGACAAGTTCACTGATGGTAGTACAGGGTGGATAAACTTCTAAAAAAAACAAGATTACTTCTCATCCATTTCCACAACTTTGGCCAGCCATATGTACAAAGAGTATACAAAACTTTTGGAACATGAGTTAGACTGACCAGGGGAAAGCTATGATCCCTTATTGATGTCACTTGTTAAATCCAGTTCAATCAGTGTTGCTGAAGGGGAGGAGACAGGTTAAAGAATGAATTTTAAGCCTTGAGACAATTGAGACATGGATTATGTATGTGTGCCATTCAGAGGGTGAATGGGCAAGACAAAAAGACTTAAGTGCCTTAGAAAGGGCTATGGTAGTAGGTGTGAGGCGCACTGGTTTGAGTGTGTCAAAAACTGCAATGCTGCTGGGTTTTTCCACGCTCAACAGTTTCCTGTGTGGATCAAGAATGGTCCACCAGCCAAAGGGCATCCAGCCAAAAGGGGTGCAACTCAATATTAGGAAGTTGATCCTCATGTTTTGTACACTCAGAGTATACGTTACAGCCATCTCCTAAACTAAAGGTTTCATCAGGGATTTATCGCTAACACTTGAGTCAACCTTGGCTCCAAACATCCTCCAATTTTTTAAGACCAAGTTAAATTGCACTTCTTGACACTGACCGTCTGAAGTTGCCATGGCCCCAACTCCCATAAGAATGAATTAATAAAACAATGCTGGAATGCATAAAAAGGGGACGACATATTACTGTGCAAAGCCGATGCCAACAGGGAAGGGGCCATGTGTAGTGATGGACAGGTGTGTTAATCGTGTTAATCAGCGAGGATGGCTGTGACGACACACTGTGTAAGAGGGAGAGGTGAGCATCAGAGCACTGCCTGGATGTATGTAATGTAGCACCGACTCACTCATAGACACCCTCTACTGCCTCTGTCACGCAGCGATACCGCCACCAACATGTTATTCCTACTTTCACAATGCAAGCGCTTTTTCAAGACACTGCACACATACACATATGAAGATAATAGAAGTGCTAATTCACAAGAAGTGCTCCAACAACAAGAGTTGATATCGCAAGTGAGTTTGAAGTGAAAGAGGTTGCATACATACGACACAATGAAAATAATGTACTGTAAAAAAAGACTGAGTTCTGCTGGTGGCACAAGACCAGGGTCTCGATGATTGGACATTCTGGATAAAGCACAGTTCAGCTGGTTAAGAAGTAGAAGAAGAATGCACAAATGTGACATCACTGGACAAGGTAGCTCACCACAAAGCACCAGAGGACACAGAGCCAGAATACATTGATTCATTTTTTTTAATAGAACAACTAAAAGCTAAATAAAATATGCCATTTAGCAGAAACTTCTATCCGAATCTGTGTATCAGCATTTGTTTAGTGTTTTTCAGGATTACAAGTGGTGAAGCTTTGTTTGACTAATGACTAATGACATGCTTCAGAGTCTGGTATACTGTACATGCTGGCAAGTCCTCTACAGTTTTATGCAAAGACAGGCCACCTGAGTAGAGAACAGTAAAGACCAGTGTTCTACAGAAATGTCTGCACTGAGAGGTAAGACCTGCAGGTAGACGTTCCTCTTCAACAGTCAATCACCGCTCCACAACTCCACTCTTCTTGGCACTGATATCACACGGGTTTCCCTTCACTACTTTCCCTAACTTCACCCTCCTCCCCTTAGCTCCCTGCCTTCATGCCTCTCTCCTGCCCTGCACCCACTCACCACTCAAGGGTTTATTCTTAGAGTGGAAAATAAATCCACTGCAACAAGTGCTATTTCCAGTTGAGATAAGACAAGCAGTCTGCTGTATTACGTTATCTTCTGCCAGCTTGGCTCCCACAAAAGGATTCTTATAAACATAATGTCCATTATTCATAATGATCTTCATTAAATTAACAAATAACCAACAAAAATGAGGTATTCCTGTGATAAAATTTCGATTAAAAAAGAGGATCCCGTTATTAAACTAATGTGCATATTTGATCAGATTAGAGCAACATATTACTACATTGAGCATTGCATCGGCTTACTCTGGGCAATGACGCTTACAGTAAGGGACACTATGTACTGCAAGATATGTGGTTAGAAGGAAACAGTAAAAAGAACCAACTGAACCTCTTCAGTGAGAGCAGACATTCTTCATGCCGGAGGCGGTTTTATGTCTTCAACGTTGGCTCTGTTTTCAACAGACCACACAAAGCTGCTGCAATAGGTGCCCCTCGTGTAAGAGTTTGAAACAGAGCTGACATTGACACTACAATGTATGTTAAAAACAGACGCTTCAGTAGAAATGTGAGTAAAGAACATGTAACAACTTTTGTAATGTTACAAAGATACAATGCATACTGTACGCCTGTGAGATTCAAATGAACTATAAACAGTCACCTTCTCACAGCTTCACTCAGTCTAAAGTAGATATTGGTAGTTATACTGTATACAGTCCTATAAAATCTTGCATTGGGTGGACACCTTTCATTCAAATCTAACTGACTAAATAAACCTGAGTGAGTTAGTCAGAGCACAACGATCCATTTCCGAAAGGACTTTAGTATCGATAATGACTGGACTAATTGTATAGATTATAGACGGACTGAGAACGTTTTCCTGATGATCATGCCGTAGAGGAGCAAAGTGCTGATCTCTTAGACCAGAAGGATTTGTCTTGAGAAAAAAAAAGGCAGAACAGGAACATGTAGCGTGCGAGACTGAGAATGTATGGGTTGTATAAGATGACAACACAAAATGGACATTATTTTGCTTCGATAAAGTTTGAGCATGCCTGATCCTGAGTGAGGTCTGTTCAAAGTATAAAACTGGAATGCTTTAGTTATGAGACTCTTCTATATGCCTCTGAGTTCTAGCACCTATCTGGACTAACTGAGTCCTCATTCATCTGACAGACCATAAGACTCAATGTCTTAGGCCACGTTTACAACAGGCCCATTATACCTGTATAGTCTTTGATATGGGCATACTCTAATTTAGACAAAAAGCCTCACACAAAGTATGACGAGATATTCTTGTCCTTGTGTGGAGAGACAATTTTGAATAAATATTTTGTTAGGGTACACAAAGTAAGTATAAGTATAAGAAATGTAAGCATGCATTATGCTAAAAAAATAAATAAAGATGCTTGTTTAAAAATGCTATAAAGAAAGAAATGAAAACACGAGGGTAACACAAACATTTACAGCGCCAATGTGAAGTCTACACCACCTCATACCTTTCTTTCATATTTTGTTGAGTTACAAAGTGGGATTGAAGTCAATTTCATTGTATATTTTTTGTCACTGATCTACACAAAATACTCCATAAGGTGAAAGTTTAAAGAACATTCTACGCATGTTTACAAATTAATACAACTGAAATGACTGAAATATAGCTCTTGCACAAGTATTCACCCCTTTGTTTAGGCAAGCCTAAAGTAGTTCAGAAGTAACATTTGGCTGAAGAAATCACATTAAGTTACATGGACTCTGTGTGAAATAATAGCGGTTGAACTGATTTTTGAACGACTAACCCTTCCTCTGTCCACCATACATACAACATCTGTAAGGTCCCTCAGTCAACTATTGAATTTTAAGCACAGATTCAACTACAAGACCAGGTATGCTTTTGGAAAGCCTCAAAGAAGGGCAGATATTGGTAGATGGGTAACAATAACAAATCAGAGATTGAATATCTCTTTAAGCATCGTCAAGTTAATAATAACGCTGTGGGTGATGTATTAAACCACCTAAAGACATCAAAAATGCAGTTGTCCTTCTGAACTGAGCTGCAGGACAGGATGGAAACTGCTTAGGGATGTCACCATGGTGATTTTAAAACAGTTACAGAATTCAATGGCTGTAAATGGGAGAAAACGGAGGATGGACCAACACGATTGTAGTGACTCGACAATAATGACCTAAATGACAAGAGTTAAAAGAGAATACAAATATACAGATTACAAATATTCCAAAACATGCATATGTATGCAACAAGGCACTAAAGTAATATTACAACAACAACAACAAAAAACAGCAAATGAATACACCTTTTGGCCTAAATGCAAAGCATTATGTTTTGGGCAAATCCAACACAACACATCACAGAGTTACTGCCTTCTTATTTTCCAGCATGGTGGTGGCTGCATCATGGTATGGGTATGTTTGACATCGGCAAAGACGGGGGAGTTTTCAGGATGAAAAGAAAAGACGGGGCTAAGCACTGGAAAAATCTTAAGAGGAAACCCTGCTTCAGTCTGCTTTACACCAGACACCTGGAGAGGAATTCACCTTTGAGTAGGACAATAACCTAAAACACAAAGCCAAATCTACACTGGTGTTGCTTACCAAGAAGACAGTGCATGTTGCTGAGAACCAAGTTACAGTTTTGACTTAAATCTGTGTGAATTTGTAGGGCAAGACTTGAACATTGCTGTCTAGCCATTATCCCCAACACCTTGACGGAGCTTGAAGAATTGTTTAAAGAATAAATGGGAAAATATTGCGCAATCCAGATGTGCAAAGCTTTTATGAGACTTATGAAGACCCAAGAAGACTGAGCTGATTCTAACATGTATTGACTCAGGAGGGTGAATACTTACCTAACAAGTTATATTAAAGTTTTTTTTTTCTTCATGAATCTTTAAAAAAAAAGAAATTTTCTTCCACTTTAAAATTACAGAGTATATAAAAATGTAAATGAAATCCATTTTAATTCCACTTTGTAACGCAAAATAAATGTGAAAAAAGTTCAAAGGGGTGTAGACTTTACATGTGATATTGTGAAAGACCTCAGGCTGGCGAGAGTCAAAAGTACAAAGAAAGACAGGAAATATGTCTGAAAATAGAAGTGGGTTCTAGGTCTATTTCTCTATGATATTTCCATCCCCCTCACCTGCAGAGGGAGGAGCTTAGACATAGCTGAGAAAGGATGAGTGAGATGGCATCACAAAGCGTGAGGCCTCCTGACGGAGCCTTGTTCATATGTAGTAGGTCTAGTAACAAGCTACCATATATTAGGCCTGGGAACTAAAATGCTGCTTTATTTACCTAAGTTGAAAAGTGATTTGCGGTAATTGGTAAATTAAATTTTTTTTATCTTTTCCGGTCCAAAGTAGATGTGACGACAGTTGGAAACCCAAATCTAATGGAACGACTGATAAAGGGGAAAAGGGCAATAAACAGATCTGAGACAGGCCGTTATGTACCATACGTGTCATTTCCTGTAGGGAATACGCATCGATGTATACAGAAAGAAGGGGACAGGAAATTATTCCTGAAAGTATTGAAGGCTATGAATTAAACAGTTAAAAAACAGATTCTAAAAGATGCACCTATCTGCATGACACTATTAAAATCACCAACAAACCATCCTGTAAAGAAATGAGGTAGTGCTGTTGACTGGGAGCAAAACCAGGAGACCGCTGCTATAAGATGTGTTATTTTGTCATACACCTACACATCTCATCTAGTCCTCCCCCCCCAAAATAATGCCATCTATATCAACTACATGTACTGTATGCGGTTCCTTCAAATTATCTTCAATTGCCTCATTTATTTTCCCTTTTCAACATATTTGTCCTATTTTTATTGAATATAATCATCTATATAAATATACAGAGGTTAAAAATGCTCCTAAAATATTAGGCACCTGAGACCCCCAAGCTCCATTCAGGGAATGTGTGTGTGGATCCTGAGACAGCAGGAGGTTGGAGAGAGAGAGAGAGAGAGACAGGTCTGCACTGTGTCTAAATATAAGGCTTCATTCCTGGGGCTGGGGCAGGCAGCATCCATACAGTGGAACAGCCAATAGGAACAGCTCAGTCATTTGAAAGGAGCCAGAGTGAGAGTGAAAGGGCCACATGGTCACGGTTCTGCTCTATCTTCATCGTGGTTGCTGAATCAAGAGCCTCTCCACCATCATCAGCTGACCAAAGGTAGGTCTTGAAGTACCACACACCCACACTCATTCTAAGAGTCCAACAGGTCAAGACTTATGAAAAAAGGAATATCCTGCTTTCTACACTATGATTCCGTCATCGTACGTCTGTAATAGGAGCCTGTAGCAAATTACAGATTAAGGCCAGACAACATACTGCTGCTATGCAACAAAATGAATACCCATACATACTAGCGCTAAAAAATATATACTGTATATATACACATATAAAACAATGGATTCAAAGTACCTATAAAACTGAGCCAGGAAGAAGAAAATCAGATACTGAGGTGCTTTAAAAAACAAAACATTTGATTCATAATGAATGAGAAAAAGAAAGAAGTCCAGTTGGTCTTTGTGTGGGGGTTTGTTCCTCTTGCTAAGGGCACAGGTAGCTGTGCACTGCTGAGTTAGAGTGGACAAGGCCGGCGCTGACAAAAGGAGAGGGGGCGGGGGAGGGGGCAGTGTCTGGAGTCCCTGTTCCCCAGGGTCTCCTGCCCTGGCCGCAGGGGCTTGGTAGAGTGGAAGCCGTTGGTGAGCCCCATTTCCGGGTGCCGCCCCACATCTACAGTCAGCTGCGCTGCCACGCCCACCATGCCCTCAACAATGCCCTCTGGCTGCCCATTGTGATTGGACACTGGCTCCAGGACAGGGCCGGATGGGACCTTGGGCAGGGGTTGTGTCTGTAGGGACTCCTCCCCTGGTGATAGACGTTGTGGTGCCTGGGCAGCCTGACTGACTGGCTCCCCTGGGTGTTGTGGTGCCTGGGCAGGCTGTCTGACTGGCTCCTCTGGAAGATGTGGTGCCTGGGCAGGCTGTCTCACTGGCTCCCCTGGATGTTGTGTCCCCTTTGGGTGTAAAGGGGCCTGGGCAGGCTGTCTGACTGGGGAGTAAGCTGCCTCGGACAGTGAAGGCCCCCTGGTGGCCTGAGAGTCCTCTTCCGTGTCACTCTGCGCCTCCTGCTGCTCCTTCTCCAGGTCGTTCAGCTCAGAGTGAACTACTACCTCTGCCTCCACCTGGTTACTACTGCACAGGGAGGAGTCCAGTTGGTCCTCAGGGTTGCCCTGAAACACACAGTAATTTCATACAGTCAGCCCATGTAACAGTGGAGTCCTACAAGGCAGTGTGTTTGTACTCCTGTTGTTCTGTATTAACATACAACTGTAAATTACCTTACACCAGTGGTGTCAATCATAAATGAAAGGCAGCCATAATACAATTATAACACAGTCATTATTTCTTGCTATGCTATCCAGCTTTTTGAACTGCATACCATTCTCTAAATTAAATCACTGAGAATGTGACTGAAATGTCACCAGTAAAATAGAGCAGTGGTGGTATGAGGTGTGACTGCAAAATAAACGAGGGATTCATTATAGATTAATTATAGCTTTCCCCTCCTACACTTTTGAAGGGTATGAGAGTGCCTTAACAGTGGCAGAGTAATTCATTTATCAGATGCATGATCAAGCGGCTCATTCAGCTTTCAGCCAGTGTCACATTCTAATTAGCTATACGTCATCCTGACACCTCGTTCACTGTTTCATTACTTCCTGTTCAGCTCTCACACAAACCACTACCTCTAAACCAGCTCTTACTGCTCTTCTAGACGCATGCTTGCACACACACACACACAAGCCACTTTCCACCCCATCTACCTCTTATTCTTGTACACACACACACACACACAAACCACTTTCTACCCCATCTACCTCTTATTCTTGTACACACACACACACACACACACACACACACACCTTGCCATTCTCTATGGTGGCCATGTCCAAAGTTCCATTGTTGAGCGTTAGAGAGTCCTCTGTGATGGTATCCCTGTATTTGGTGATCCGGTTGGCCCAGTTACGACTAACTGACCCATTCCAAGCAGCCTGGAGAATGACAAGGTCAGAAGAAAAACACGACTCAACAAGTAACCTTGAAAAGTACTATATTTGTAGTTGTTTCTAGTGTGGTATCTAGTGTCCTGACTACTCACCATGACCTCAGCTCCTAGGGCTTCGTCCCCTATTCCTACATTACCCATGAGGCTGTGCTCCTCAGTGGGCTCTGTGAGGGGCTGGGCGCAGTAATGTTCATGGTCCAGGCTGCCCAGGGGCATCAGGGTCTCTAGCTCATGGCAATCACTGCATTCTGGCACCATGGTGGGCACAGACCGACACCCATGATGGTACTGTGGGGGCAGAGCAGTGGAGTCCAGCCCTCCAGACACCTCTCTGGTTACACAGCACAGAGAAGGGACACAGGTTAAGGATTAGAGTTATGTCACTGCACATGGTTTAACCTCAGAGCACAGTAAAAATACAAGGATGATCATTAACAATTGTGGTTTTTATAGGAAAACATCTAGATTTTTCCAATGAAGCCCTTTATTGACTTCACCAGAGTCAGATGAACTCGTGGATACCATTTGTATGTCTCCGCGTCCAGTACGAAGGAAGTTGGAGGTAGTTTCGCGAGCCAATGCTAACTAATATTATTGCGATGCCTGGAAGTCTATAGGTATTAGAGGTCGACTGAATAATCGGAATGGGCGATTAATTAGGGACCATTTCAAGTTTTCATAACAATTGGAAATCGGTATTTTTGTCGGCCGATTTTTTTACACCTTTATTTAACTAGGTAAGTCAGTTAAACCTCTTGGGGCTAGGGGGCAGAATTTTCACTTTTGGATAAATAGCGTGCCCAATTTCATCTTCCTGCTACTCATGCCAAGAATATAAGATATGCATATTATTCATAGATTTGGATATAAATTACTCTGAAGTTTCTAAAACTGTTTGAATCATGTCTGTGAGTATAACAGAACTTATGTAGCAGGCAAAACCCCGAGGACTAACTGTTCAGAATCCCCCCCCCTCTCTGTTCCCTGAGTTGTCATTGCCAAGGGACATTTCATAGGAACCTGTTTTCAGTTCCTACCACTTCCACTGGATGTCACCAGTCGTTGGAATTTGGTTGAGGTTATTCCTTTGTGCAATGAAGAAGTAGGCCAACTCGGAACTGGGTAACACTTTTGTGAGTTGCGCAAGACGTGAAAAGCAGCGCTGGTTTGTTTTCATTCCTGTATTGAACACAGATTGCCCCGTCTACAATTTGATTGATTATTAACGTTTAAAAATACCTAAAGTTTATAGGCAACTTTTGAAACATTTAGTGACGTTGCGTTTTTTGTAATCTGTTTTTTTCTGGATCAAACGCGCTTTATAAATGGACATTTTTTTTTTAACCTTTATTTAACCAGGCAAGTCAGTTAAAGAACAAATTCTTATTTTCAATGACGGCCTAGGAACAGTGGGTTAACTGCCTGTTCAGGGGCAGAACGACAGATTTGTACCTTGTCAGCTCGGGGGTTTGAACTCGCAACCTTCCGGTTACTAGTCCAACACTCTAACCACTAGGCTAGTCTGCCGCCCCATTTTGGATATATATGGACGGAATTAATCGAACAAAATGACCAATTGTGATGTTTATGGAACATATTGGAGTGCCAACAAAAGAAGCTCGTCAAAGGTAATGCATGTTTTATATGCAGGGTTGAAATATGCTAACTCCTTTGTTTACTGCTGGTGCAGATGGTGCAGGCTATCAGATAATAGCTTCTTATGCTTTCGCCGAAAAACATTTTAAAAATCTGACATGTTGGCTGGATTCACAAGGCGTGTAGTTTTAATTGAGTATCTTACATGTGTGATTTAATGAAAGTTGGAATTTTATAGTATTTTATTTGAATCTGGCACTCTGCATTTCCCCTGGTAATTGGCCAGTTAAGACATTTGCGTCCCGCCTATCCCTAACTAGTTTTAAGAACACGTTCTTAATTTCAATGACGGCCCTGGAACGGTGGTGGTTAACTGCCTTGTTCAGGGGCAGAACGACAGATTTTTACTTTGTCAGCTCTGGGATTCAATCTTGCAACCTTATAGTTACTAGTCCAACACTCTAACCACCTGTCTCTCATTGCACTCCACGAGGAGCCTGCCTGTTACGCAAATGCAGTAAAAGCCAACATAAGTTGCTAGCATTAAACTTATCTTATAAAAACAATCAATCAATCATAATCACTAGTTAACTACACATGGTTGATGATATTACTAGTTTATCTAGCGTGTCCTGTGTTGCATATAATCGATGCAACCCTGGGGGATGATTTAACAAAAGCGCATTTGGCGAAAAAAGCACAATCGTTGGACGACTGTACCTAACCATAAACACCAATGCCTTTCTTAAAATCGATACACAGAAGTATATATTTTTAAACCTGCATATTTAGCTAAAAGAAATCCAGGTTAGCAGGCAATATTAACCAGGTGAAATTGTGTCACCTCTCTTGCGTTCATTGCACGCAGAGTAGTTGTTATGCAACAGTTTGGCCGCCTGGCTCATTGCGAACTAATTTGCCAGAATATTACGTAAATATGACATAACATTGAAGGTTGTACAATGTAACAAGAATATTTAGACTTAGGGATGCCACCCGTTAGATAAAATACCGAATGGTTCCGTATTTCACTATAAGACTTGTTTTCGAGATGATAGAAATATGGTCGAATCCGGAAACGATGTGTTATGTTATAATTAAGTCTATGATTTGATAGAGCAGTCTGACTGAGTGGTGGTAGGCAGCAGCAGGCTCGTAAGCTTTCATTCAAATAGCACTTTCGTGTGTTTTGCCAGCAGCTCTTCGCAAGCACAGCGCTGTGTATGACTTCAAGCCTATTAACTCCCGAGATTAGGCTGGTGTAACCGATGTGAAATGGCTAGCTAGTTAGCTAGGTGTGCGCTAATAGCGTTTCAAACGTCACTCGCAATGAGACTTGGAGTAGTTACTCCCCTTGCTCTGCAAGGGCCGCGGCTTTTGTGGAGCGATGGGTAATGCTGCTTCGAGTGTGGCTGTTGTCGATGTGTTCCTGGTTCGAGCCTAGGTAGGGGCGAGGAGAGGGACGGAAGCTATACTGTTACACTGGCAATACTAAAGTGCCTATAAGAACATCCAATAGTCAAAAGTTAATGAAATACAAATGGTATAGAGAGAAATAGTCCTATAAATACTAGATTAACTACAACCTAAAACCTCTTACCTTGGAATATTGAAGTCTCATGTTAAAAGGAACCACCAACTTTCATATGTTCTCATGTTCTGAGCAAGGAACTCAAAAGTTAGCTTTTTTTACACGGCACATATTGCACTTTTACTTTTCCAACACTTTGTTTTTGCATTATTTAAACCAAATTTAACATGTTTCATTATTTATTTGAGGCTAAATTGATTTTTATTGATGTATTATATTAAGTTAAAATAAGTGTTCATTCAGTATTGTTGTAATTGTCATTATTACAAATAAACAGTTTTTTTTGTTTTAGTCGGCCGATTAATCGGTCTCGGCTTTTTTTGTCCTCCAATAATCGGTATTGGCGTTGGAAAAATCATAATCGGTCGACCTCTTATAGGTATATACTAACATGCTAGCAGATACCATAGACTTCCAGTCATTGTGCTAACGCGAAATGACCTCTAACTTCCTTCATACTGGACAAAGAGACATGGACATGGTATCCATGAGTTCATCTGCCTGGGGAAGTAGATAAAGGAAGGGCTCATTGGGATGTTGGCAAATTATCCTTTAAAAAACAAATATGAGGAATGCATTGTCATAGACAGTCATTACAACTATAACAGTAGGATGAACAAAATATTGTCAGTCCATCTCAAATTGTGATGGCTAGCTGGATTCACTATAGTACACACTGGAATTCAAAGGAGCTAAATACCAAAACAGACAGTAATAATAGTTGTTCCATATTAATGCAAAATTATTCAAAATTATTCACATCTGAAATGTCAAATGTGCAGCATGAAGACATGGACCCCCCCTGGGTCTCACACAAAAGTCATCCTAATTCTGTAGCTATATAAAACATCTCCAAAACCTCCACTTCTATTTAAATCAGTTTACTGCTCTCCCTGCCAAACCCAATGCAGGGAAACATGACTTTTGTTTCATATTCTTTCCTGCTCATTAACCGCACAGCTTCATAATAGACCAAGAGCAGCAGCCATCTGTGGTGCTCTGTCTTTCAGGACACACTCCCCAACATCTGCCTGTCTGTCTCTCTGCTGCTGCAGCTTCACACACACACACCCTTAAATCTTACAATGCCAGTGAAAGCTTAATGATCCTCAAATCCTAGACGTACATACTAAAGTAGACATACTAAAACAGACAAGAGTCATTTGCTTTCAGGTGGCCTCTTCTTACCTGGCCTTGCCGTTGCGGAAGCTGACACACATACAAAGGAGCATGCTGAGCAGCCCCAGACACACACCAACTATGATGCCAGTCACTGCATGGATGTCCAGCTCTATAGAGAACAGCCCAGGAAGGCATGCAGGAAACGGGGAGAGAAAACAGACGAGATACTGGATGAGTATCTGAACCTGTCAGCACAGGAAGCAGTTAGAGAACAGAAGGTAAGTGGGAGGATGAATGATAATATAGTGTATATGCAGTATGATGACAGCCGGATTCCACCGCTCAATCAATTTCAGCGGGCCATGAAGGAACCAATTCACACCAAGGAGGGAGATATTAATTGAGCTTGGGCAATTGCTGTCTATCTGGCAGCAGAGTGGAGAGAGGACAGATGGTACTCGCTCCGCTCTCGCCCGCCCACAATCACATTGCATTTACTACTCAGCAGGACCAGAATACTCGGTCATCTTAGATTGTCTACCAAAGGAGGAAGGACTCCCCTAGCGCCAATGTTATGACCTTTTGCTTCTGCATGGAGCTCTCTCCTGACTTGCTTCTAGATGCTCGAGTTTAGCTGTTGTGCTCATTATTCTCTGATGGACAAAGTGTAATTGGGCTACAAATAGATAATGACTGATGGAGGTCTCCTTGAGAAGCCCAATGAAACTGCAGTAGTATTCAACAGTGTGGACATATCCTTCTTTCTTTTTCTCTGCCAAGCCGCCATAGAATGAGCCGCTCCGTCACAGGCCCCTTTCACCGTGGTTATAGACAAGGTGTCATCCGCAGCTCTTCTGCTTCTCAAAGTCAGATATGAAGTTGAGTCACAGAGCTCTCTGGGTGCAGCCGGTGCTGAGGCTACCCCTTTAATATTTACCTCAGAGGCCAGAGAGTGAGGAGAGATATGACACAGGCTCCCCAAAGTGACAGCCTCCTGCAGGCTTCTCTGCCCCACTGGCAGGGATGGATTAACTACTTTAAAAGGACTCTGTGTGTGTGTGTGTGTGTGTGTTAGGAAATACTTATGTAAGTGATGACACACACACCATCACAGTATGTGTAGACAGTAGACCCACTCACCATATTTCCTGGGAGGAGTGTGCACATCCTTCACTGGGGAGTAAGGCCCCACCCCCACCTCAGTGGATGCCCTCATCTTAAAGAAGTATCGTGTCCCACTAGACAGCCCTGCTACCTCAGCACTCATGATGGTCCCTAAGAGGGAGGGAGAGGGAGGTAAGTGTGTGAGTCATTAACAGTCTCATTTGCATCCACTTATAGAACCCACACAGTTCCTCGCAACAGCCGCAGCTCCAACCACCCACCATCTTGGGAGAGGTTGTTCCACAGGTGCTCAGGCTGGCTGAGGTTGATGGTGTATAGGATCCTGTAGCTGATGATGATGCCATTGGGCTCCACAGGCGGGTGCCAGTTCACCAACACAGAGGAGGAGTCCAAGGCACTGAGCTGCAGCTCTGCTGGGGGGGTGGAGGGTACTGGGGACACAGGGGAGGGGGGAGTCAGTAATCACACCACAGAAATAAAGCACCACAGCGGGCTGGCCACACAGGCTTTGTGTGGCTGGCTGGGACAGGTGTGACACTCCTCTGGGTCAAAGTGCCCTTGCCACCTGGTCATAAAGTGGGGGCTGAGGGCAGGGACTGGGTCTCAGGTGACAGAGGGCGGTAGTATGGGATCCGGCAGGCAGCTACTCCGGCTGTGTCAAACCAAAGACCCCTACTTTGTTGCCCTGGTAATGAATCCCCTGCTGACTGGCCCCTCCTGGCCAGTATTCACAAAGTGTCTCAATGCTGATCTAGGATCAGTTTGACATTTTAGATCATAATGAATAAGACAGAGAGGACTTGATCCTAGATCAGCACTCATCCCTGGCTCCTCCCTGACACCACTTGGCTGAACTGATTGACGGGCCCTGCCAATTATCTCCCTATGCCCCTAAAGATGAATCCCTTCTCTGTTAACCTGCCTCAATCACACTTGCTCAGTCTAACACATAGACAGTTTTGTATTGCTATCCTTGTGGGGACCAAATAATTGATTCCCATCCAAAATCCCATTTTCTCTAACCCTAAATCTAACCCTAGCCTTAACCCTTTACCTAACCGTAACCCCAAACCCCTAACCCTAAAACTAACCTAACCTTAACCCTAACCCTAATTGTAACACTAAACCCAACCCCTAAGCCTAAAATAGCATTTTTCCCTGTGGGGACCGTCAAAATCACCCCACTGGTCCGTATTTTCCTTGTTTTACTATACTTGTGAGGACTTCTGGTGCCCACAAGGATAGTAAAACAGAAACACACATACACCAACGAACTACACACCTCTGTCAGAAACAAAAACACCCTCACAGAGGAAGTGAAAGTGAGCGACAGAGCAGATTGAACACAAGCATCCACCTTTATGTTACACTGGATGCACAGATTTGTCCACTACACTGATGAGAACAGGCGAGACTTACTGTCAGTGAGAGTGGACTCCTCCACGGTGCCGCTGAAGGGACCAACCACGTCTCCTCCATTGGACTGCACAGCCAGCTCATAGCGGGTGTAGGGTTTTAGCGCCCCCAAGAGGATCTCCTGAGCAGAGCTGCAAAACACAGTTTGGGAGAGAAAAAAAAAGAGAAATGGGAAAACTTGCACGTCCTTCGTTGCATTCATAACCTGAATATCGATTTAGCCATTCTGGAAGAAATATTACATTTCAACAAAAAGGGCTTCTTTAATGTGATCGAACTTCAGATAATGGAATTTGGAACTTCCATTTTCCTCTAAAAGAAGCTGAATACCTGGTATAGTAGGAGACCAGGAGATGTGTTGTGTTGGGGGTGGTGGTGGTCCCTGACTGACCTGGTGTAGTAAGAGACCAGGAGATGTGTTGTGTTTGGGGTGGTGGTGGTGGTGGTCCCTGACTGACCTGGTGTAGTAAGAGACCAGGAGATGTGTTGTGTTGGGGGTGGTGGTGGTCCCTGACTGACCTGGTGTAGTAAGAGACCAGGAGATGTGTTGTGTTTGGGGTGGTGGTGGTGGTCCCTGACTGACCTGGTGTAGTAAGAGACCAGGAGATGTGTTGTGTTTGGGGTGGTGGTGGTGGTGGTCCCTGACTGACCTGGTGTAGTAAGAGACCAGGAGATGTGTTGTGTTGGGGGTGGTGGTGGTGGTGGTCCTGACTGACCTGGTGTAGTAAGAGACCAGGAGATGTGTTGTGTTGGGGGTGGTGGTGGTGGTGGTCCCTGACTGACCTGGTGTAGTAAGAGACCAGGAGATGTGTTGTGTTGTGGGGGGTAGTGGTGGTCCCTGACTGACCTGGTGTAGTAAGAGACCAGGAGATGTGTTGTGTTTGGTGGTGGTGGTCCCTGACTGACCTGGTGTAGTAAGAGACCAGGAGATGTGTTGTGTTGGGGGTGGTGGTGGTCCCTGACTGACCTGGTGTAGTAGGAGACCAGGAGATGTGTTGTGTTGTGGGGGGTAGTGGTGGTCCCTGACTGACCTGGTGTAGTAGGAGACCAGGAGATGTGTTGTGTTGGGGGTAGTGGTGGTCCCTGACTGACCTGGTGTAGTAAGAGACCATGAGATGTGTTGTGTTTGGGATGGTCCCTGACCTGGTGTAGTGACCTGGTGTAGTAGGAGACCAGGAGATGTGTTGTGTTTGGGGTGGTGGTGGTGGTGGTCCCTGACTGACCTGGTGTAGTAGGAGACCAGGAGATGTGTTGTGTTTGGGATGGTCACTGACTGACCTGGTGTAGTAGGAAACAAGCGATGCGTTTCTGATGCCCGCCGGGCTGCAGCGTACGGTGTAGTTGATGATGCGGACGTTGCTGAAGCGAGGTTTCTCCCAGCGCAGCCAGATGGATGTGGAGCTGTTGGCTGTAGCCTTGATGCTGCTGGGGGGCAGGGGAGGGGGGTTCCCCTTAGGGGGCGCTGCAAAAACACACTGCCAGTTTATACACAAATATTGGTATTGTACAGACTTTCTTTAACACTGACAGACAGAATAGACTGACACACAAACACCGATGAATGAATAGACACACCTTTGCCATGTGCCTTCTCCGTCCTGCCCTTCCATCCTGCAGCATAGCCATCCGTCTGCTTATTGAAGGCCCACACCTTCACTTCATATAGTCTGTCAGGGACTGACACACACAGAGAAATATATAGAAACGTATCGCAACACAAACACACCAAATTATACATAACCACAAGAAAGCCTGGCATAATGACCACGAGGTCCAAACATGTTATTAAGAGTCACATTTCTCCAAACAAATAATATCACCTGGACCAGTAGGAAGGGATTTAAACAACAACACTGGCATGTGAACATCCCAGACTCACCCAGACTAGAGACCTCATGATGTTTGACCCTCTTGCGGAGCTTGATGGTGTGGGCCTCCATCCTCCTCACCCTCTCAGGATGAGCCTCCCCATTGGTCAGCTCCTCACCAACCACCTCCCTGCAAAAGAGCTTGTAGCCGGAGATCTGCGTGTGATTGGGCGGAGGCTGCCATGTGACATGGAGGGAGTTCATTTTGGCCCTAACCTTCAGCTCTGTGGGAGCAAAGATCACTGGGAAAGACGAAAAGCAAACAAGGCGCCAGCGTGAAACAACGTTACTGGACCTTTATAACATGATTCAACAAAACAAGATCCAGACATTGATTTATTGTACCAACTCAATTTGACGATCTCCTAATGACTATTACATTAAATCATATAATTCTATAGACCTGTATCTAGAACAGGTGCCGCCTTAATTGGGGAGGATGGGATTATAGTAATAGCTTATGATAATTAATGGAATGGTATCAACTGGTTTGTGTGTGTTCAAATACCATTCCATTTCTTCTATTCCAGCCATTATTCACATGAACTGACAATTCAGTATGATTATCTTCTAGTGTGTATTAACAGATTTTCTTCTCATGTGAATGAATGGCATTCGTGAGAGCTTAGTCACTGTATAGAAAAGGATTGAATAGATTTCTATTCATTTCTTCGAAATTGATCTTCTGCCTTTACCAAGAACCTCAGACACATACATTGTAAGAGGCACAGTCAGCCATGTTGCCTTGCCCCTGAATGGAGAGCAATTGTATGGCTGATGCAAATGTGTAGGTGAAGGTATATTCAACAACATGACACTGCCCAGCCATGAACAGTCAGCTTGAATGGAAGGCCGCAGTGTTCTTTTCAGTGCTAGTGTACTTAGTTATTGTCAAACCCTGATCTGTTTCACCCGTCTTTGTGCTCGTCTCCACCCTCCTCCAGGTGTCGCCCATTTTCCACATTATTCCAAGTGTATTTAAACCCGTGTTCTGTTTGTCTGTTGCCAGTTTGTTTTGTTCATCTACCCGCGTTTTCCCCATTGCTCGTCTTTTTCTAGTTCCTCTTTTCCAGTTTTCCCGGGTTCTTGACCATTCTGCCTGCCCTGAGCCTGCCTGCCGTTCTGTAACCTTGTCACACCACTCTGGATTACTGACCTCTGCCTACCCCTTGACCTGTCGTTTTGTCTGACCCCTGTTCTAGTAATAAACGTTTGTTACTTCGACACTGTCTGCACCTGAGTCTTCTCCTGAAACGTGATAGTTCTAGCATGAGAATGGGAAAGTGGAGGCTGCTCTTATGTACAAGGATAATAATAATAATATATATCAGTTTTACTACATCTAGCATTTGTTTATGGTGTGCTTGTTATTACTGCATGCCTGACTAGCATTTCGCCACACCCGCAATAACATCTGCTAAACACGTGTATAAAATGTGATTTTTTTTATTTGAATTTTCTGAAACTTTGTTCCCCCTGCTGCTGTCTTGATTGGACCCAGGTCTATCTTGAAAAAGAAATGTTCTCAATGAGATTACCTGGATAAATAAAGGTTAAAGACCATACCGGGTCAGGTCACTTATTGTGGTGGATATTGATGCTGAAGTAGAAGGTTGTGTGTGAGAGAGTGTGACACACACACACACAGACAGATAGAGAGGTCTCACCCATGCTGTGGTTAAAGTGGGCTGGGGTGTGGTGCTGGTTCCACTCTGACGGCACACCAAAACCTGCTCCCGTTCCTGCCGCCATCCGCAGCCGATAGGCCTGGTTAGGCTGCAGCTCCCGCAAGGTAAGCTGAGTCTCATTCCCCCCCACCTCCACAGAAAACACGTTGTCCACTGCAGTAAACACACACACATTAGATGCAACCCATCTTCTTGAAAGGCCACTCATGGCACACTATCACCACAATCCATTATCCTATTATGGAAGACCTGATGACTCATTGTATACCATGGATAGAACAGAACACTTTATGCTTTGGGCTTATACCCTAAGTCACTCTTCAATACTTCATGTTTAAAATCCACAATTGTTCTTCCTGAAACATGAACACATGTACCACCACTTTCTAATACCAGACAGTGTTGTAATAACACAGGACAGCAGTGTAGTACTATGGCCTCCGTGACAGTAGATGGCGCTGGGCTCACCCTGTTCCAGTGTGGAGTAGTCGATGCGATAGCGGGTGACAGCTCCTCTGCTGTGCTGGGAGGACAGGGGCAGCCACATCACTCTGATGTCTGTAGGGGAGGTGCTGAGCAGGGACAGCTGTGGAGGGGCACTGGGTACTGTGGGGTAGAGCATGGCAGGACATTCTTGGTATTAATGTGTCATTACAGCTATCCCTGGATCTAGTGTCTGGTGACTTAAGTAGCCGATCATATTCTCTGGAGGTGCACAGGGGAGTACAGCATGTCAGATCAGGTACAGGACACTCTTAGTATCCATACATCAACCATACTATTCTGCAGGCTACTAAACCACTTTATTCATTACATTAGCTCTTAGCAACCAAGTAGAATCACATAGTTGTTTGACGGGCAACAATATCTACTTTTGTGCGTCATTGGTGCATAATATAGGTCGTATTACAGTTGACTGTGCCGTGCGGTCTATTTATTCGCAAGTGTACAATGACTCATGTTGGCTGTCGTATGGATTAGATCTAACCGTGTCACTGTTATTTTCCCTTGAGAAGTGAGGTCTGTGGTCTTCACGCCTACTCACCGTCCTCCAGCATCTCCACGGTGACGGGCCGTGACGGCCGGCTGGCTCCCATGGGGGAGTAGGCCACCACGTAGAAGGTATAGGCTGTGTGTGGCAGTAGCTCCTTCACATGGTACTCTGTGGTGTCGTTGTTCACAGCAAACTGGTATTCCATGTGATCAGAGCCTGTGGACCACACAAGCTCTGTGTTTTACCAGGAGCACAGGACACACTCAGCCTGACCTGACAGTGTCATTCTCTACCATGCTACCAAGGAACCAGGCACCTATGTATGTTAATGCCTATACACTTGAAACTAGCTAGCGTCCTTGTGGATAGATATCATACATACAAGCCTGTAGGTTTGTCCATCACACACACACACACACCTGAAGTGGGCTGGTAGTGCACAGAGAAGCCTATAATCTGGTCACTGTTGTGTTCGGGCCGTTCCCAGGTGAGGAGGGCGGTGGTGCTTGTTTGGGGCGTGGCAGAGAGCTGGTGTGGTGGGCTGGGTAGACCCTCTCTCACAATGACAGACAGCTTGGCTGTGGCGCAGGCCGTCCCCAGGGCGTTGTCAGCGATGCACTGGTAGTACCCTGTGTCGTCCAGGCCCAGCTGGTTGATGAGCAGCACCCCAGGGCTCTGGGTCTTCACCCGTCCGTTAGACTTGACCGGCTTGCCATTCTTCAGCCAGTGCAGCACCGGGGGAGGCTCCCCAGAGCTGTTACACACAAACCTGGCTGTGTTTCCCCGAGAGAGAGACACAGTCTCTGGGGGCTGGAGGATTACTGGTGGGGCTGGGAGAATGCAAATAGAGAAACATCCTTAGGAGAAAAAAAAAATCCTTCACAGCAGCATATATTACAATTTACTGAAAAGGACCAGAGCTGTACGATCGAAGTCAAACATGCAAACCAGAGCTGTACGATCGAAGCCAAACATGCAAACCAGAGCTGTACGATCGAAGTCAAACATGCAAACCAGAGCTGTACGATCGAAGTCAAACATGCAAACCAGAGCTGTACGATCGAAGTCAAACATGCAAACCAGAGCTGTACGATCAAAGTCAAACATGCAAACCAGAGCTGTACGACCAAACCAGAGCTGCCAAACATGCAAACCAGAGCTGTACGATCGAAGTCAAACATGCAAACCAGAGCTGTACGACCGAAGCCAAACATGCAAACCAGAGCTGTACGATCGAAGCCAAACATGCAAACCAGAGCTGTACGACCGAAGCCAAACATGCAAACCAGAGCTGTACGACCGAAGTCAAACATGCAAACCACAGCTGTACGACCGAAGTCAAACATGCAAACCAGATCTTTAAGACCGAAGCCAAACATGCAATCTATACCCCATTCTCACACTCACACATTATTTTTCTTACCTGGCACGTGCAGTTCAGCTGCAGCTATGACAAACTCGCGGGTCTTGGGTTTGTTGGCACGGCAGACGTAGACCCCCGCATGGTAACGCCGTGTGTTGGGGATCACCAGGTTGGTTTCCAGGACAACCACGTCGGTGGCGATGGGCTTCCCGTCTGTGTCCAGGAGAAAGAGCAGAAAGGAACAGAGAAGAGACCAGGGATTTCAGAGAAAAAAATATCAGAAAAGACCAAACTAACGCAATTAAAAACTGTAGCTGCACACACACAACACTTGGCATTTCATGCTAGCTCAGTTTAGCGGTTGAATGCCAATCACAGAAAAGTATAATGAGCATATTCAGTCACTAGGTAGCACTGTGAGACCTCTGTGACGACTAGAGTTGTTTTGTCAGCAAAGGTAGAAATATGAAACACAATGAAGATATTACAGGAATAACACAGGAGCCTAGTACCAAAGTATGGACCAGCCTCTCGTTGTGACATTGGTAGTGAGCCTATTTGTATTGTATTTCTTATTTGACTAGGTAAGTCAATTAAGAACAAATTATTATTTAAAATGGCCTACCCCGGCCAAACCCAGACGACACTGGGCCAATTGTGCGCTGCCCTATGGGATCCCAATCACGGCCGGTTGTGATACAGCCTGGAATCGAACCAGGGTCTGTAGTGACGCCTCTAGCACTGATATTTTAAATGTTTTCCTTTAACAAGGCAAGTCAGTTAAGAACAAATTCTAATTTACAATGACGGCCTACCCCAGCCAAACCTGGACGATGCTGGGCCAATTGTGCACCGCCCTATGGGACTCCCAATCAAGGCCGGATATGATACAACCTGGAACCAGGTACTGTAGTGACGCCTCCTACACTGAGATGCAGTGCCTTAGACCGCTGCGCCACTCGGGAGCCCCTGTAGATGGACCGATGGGAGGGATTGAGAGAGTCTTACCCTGTCTGCTCCAGGACACCAGGGGTTTGGGCTGCCCCCCCTGGGCCATGCATTCCATCACCGCTGGACGCCCCTGCACCACCGTGGCATTCTGGGGAGGTGCCACGATCACTACCTCATTTTGGGCAGGGCCAGGACCTGTGCATGTAGACACAACACAGACACACACACAACCAACTAACCATCAATGTCTCATATCAGACAGCGTCATTCTAACACCACAAATGACCTACTAATGAACTCAGCACCACAACCCTGCCTAAACTATCTGATATAAGACAATGCTGGGGCCCTTGTCAGAAATG
Source organism: Oncorhynchus tshawytscha (assembly GCF_018296145.1). Classification (NCBI taxonomy): domain Eukaryota; kingdom Metazoa; phylum Chordata; class Actinopteri; order Salmoniformes; family Salmonidae; genus Oncorhynchus; species Oncorhynchus tshawytscha. The sequence goes on from NC_056440.1 coordinate 62,938,055, forward strand.
TACGACTTTCGACTTCAGTGCATTTAAGACAACTGGGAATGGTCATCCAGCTCGGAGGGTCAAGGCCAATTGGTGTTGTGACGTCGTCGCGGCAATGCCAAACGTCATCTAGCGACTTATAGCAACAAATCAAGGAGCCAATAGAGATTCTCACTGAAAAATCGTTGGCAACACTGTTTAGGACAGCAAGCAGCACTGTCAGGAAGAGGAGTGGAGGAGACAGAGCTAGCTACTAGCCTGGTTAAAACAGAATGAATGCAGCACAACCAGGCTAGCTAGCTGCCCCAATGGGCTTAAGAGAGGAGCAGAAGGCTCTATATTATGTATGGAGTCACTTATTGTAGAGACGGACTGATAGAGAGGAAACGAGGGGAAGATGGAGAGAGGAAGAGAGAGAAAAAGAGAGAAAGAGAGAGAGAGGGCATCTGAGGGAGAGGGGCGAGTCAGATAATGGAGGAGAGGCAGTGAGGGCCTAACTTAGAGCCTGGTGGTGTAATTCTGCCAAATTATATGACTAAATAAATCTCAATCGTTTTCTTGGAGGAATAGAAGTGTGCATTAGCAGAGCAGATGAGGCCCTTATTTTTAGTGGCTCTGTGTGAGAGGCTCTAGGGGTAATTATGGTAGGAAGGGAGGCCCATCACACTGCCTGTGCCGGGGCCTGCTCTGCCTGTCTCTCTGCTCAGAGCCTACATTATGATAATGAGCTCCAGCAGGGTTCCTGGGATACTGTAAGCACATTATTAATTAATCATTGAGCATTCATACAGCACTACTTGCTTATGCATGAGGGCTTTAAAAATGGGCCAGTCGAGTTCTCCCAGGATGTGCCTTGATAGGGTTTTGTGTAAGTTCTGTGCTCAGAGTGTGTGTGCCATGTGTATGCGTGCATGAGAGAGAGAACTGGACAAAAATATAAATGCAACATGTAAAGTGTTTGTGCCATGTTTCATGATCTGAAAATCCCTGACATTTTCCATACGCACAAATAGCTTATTTCTCTCAGATTTAGTGCATACATTTGTTTACATTCCTGTTAGTGAACATTTCTCCTTCGCCAAGATAAACAGCATGATCATTACAGAGGTGCACCTTGTGCTGTAGACAATAAAAGGCCGCTTTTAAATGTGCAGTTGTCACACAACTCAATGCCAGCCCTTTTCAAGTTTTGAGGGAGTGTGCAATTGGCATGCTGACTACACGAATGTCCACCAGAGCTGTTGCCAGATAATTTAATGTTCATTCTCTACCATAAGCCGCCTCCAACGTCGTTTTAGAGAATTTGCCAGTGTGTCCAAGCAGCCTCACAACCACAGACTTCGTGTAACCACGCTAGCCCAGGACCTCCACATCCGGCTTCTTCACCTGCATGATCGTCTGATGAGGGGTGCTGAGGAGTATTTCTGTCTGTAATCATTTCGTGGAGACAAACTCATTCTGCTGGCTGGGCCTGGCTTCCCAGTGGGTGGCTGAACCCCTGCCCAGTCATTTTAAAATCTATAGATTAGAGCCTAATGAATATCTTTCAATTGACTGTTTCCCTTGTATGAACTGTAACTCAGTAAAAATCTTTGAAATTGTTGCACGTTGCGTTGATATATTTGTTCGGTATGTAAAAGGTATAGACAATGTACAATTGAATAAGTGGAGGTGACGTGCTCAGCATCATTCTGTCAGGGAGAATGCATTTGTGTTCAGGCATTCTAAATCATAAACCTCTCCACAGTGAAGGCTAGCGATGTGATGGCATTAGATTTGCGTTTCATGTGACGCCTTTCTTCTATGACCTCCAGTTTTCTAAGGCAGCAGGGCTTTGTGTCACACCAAATACCTGCTACTGTAAGTTAGCATTAGTTCACACAGTCTGTTGGATATTGGGAAGTGGGAAAAAGCTGTAAAATGCTGTAATCTCGTCACCTGCTCAGGCTGTCTGTGAGAGTGGTGTGTGAAATATGTGACTGTGTGTTGTGTGGTGTTTGTGTACACATCCGTGCGTGTGTGTGGGAGAGAGAGAAGGTATACGCGTGTCAAGTAGCATCGAGGCATCAACATAATGCACAGTCGAATGAGTGAAGCTAGTGTCCTCACCATCAGTCTGCCATTCGCTTCTGTGCATTGTCTCTGTCACACACAGAGGCGTGCTTGCCTCTGTGTGTGTGTGTGTGCACATGCTGCAGAGAGGTGATTCATCTCTGTTTCCTTAGCTGTTCCACAGGGTGCAGGCATTACTACACAGTTCAGTCTTGTGTACAGGCAACAAGGTCAATAGTTATTAAAACTCAGACATGTTTCTGATGCTAGATGGTCTGTGTGTCTTTGCCTCTCTCTGTGTGTGTGTGTGTCTATGTCTCCCTCTGTGTGTGTGTGCAAACGCTCACATAGAAGCAGATCTAGACGTAGACCTTCCCCAGACACTGAAGTCTGACGGAGCCAATTAAAGGCCAGGATTTATCTCCATCAGAAATGCACCTTTTTCAGACGGGAAGAGACGTGGGTGTGGAGATGCTGCTTACAGCCTGCTGATATCAGACACGAGACCATAGGTCTGGAGCCGCCTCTGTGTCTTTACCTCTCTCATTCCAGCAGAGTTCCAGGAAATACATATCAGCAGGATGCCAACCACTAAATAGTCCATGTAAAGAACACATCCATGTAAAGAACACACACACACACAGAGACAGAGAGACAGAGAGACAGAGAGACAGAGAGACAGAGAGACAGAGAGAGAGAGAGAGAGAGAGAGAGAGAGAGAGAGAGAGAGAGAGAGAGAGAGAGAGAGAGAGAGAGAGAGACTAACATACCCGTAGTGACAGTGAGGATGGCATCTTGGCTGAAGCGTTTCCGGGCCGAGTTGGAGGCCACACAGCGGTACGCACCCCCATCCTCCTTAACTGTCCCCAAGATCTGGAGCACACCGTTAGGGAGAGAGATGAACCTGGAGACAGGGGGATGGAGAGAGAGAGGGAGAGGAAGGGTCAGAAGGAGAGAGAAAGAGTGTGTGGGTGGGGGAGAGAAAAGAGTGAGAGAGAGAGAGAGAGAGAGAGAGGGGATGGAAAGGAAGAGAGGAAGGGTCAGAAGGAGAGAGAAAGAGTGTGTGGGTGGGGGAGAGAAAAGAGCGAGAGAGAACTTGTGCTTAGCGAGATATAATAACTCTCCAACTGTGCACACGCTCATTACCACCATACAGGACTAGGTCTCCAGTGACGGCCATTAGCCGACACTCTCCTTATATCTAACAGCTATTTAGAATAACGCCGTCCAAAAATGTAGAATCTAAAAGAAAAGTAGACAAAAGAAAGGAAGAAGAGAGAAATGACTACTGCCTACCTAATGACAGAGAAGACGGAAACGGGAGGAAAAAGAAGAGACTAGATAGAAATATTTTGAAATCTTTACTGATAGATATAAGAGAACAAAGAGCTCTCAATCTAGGTCAGAGAGATTGCGCATTGAAAAATAGCATTTAGAAGCAGCCATGGCTGCTGGTTGTGCCGACTCTTGTCAATATTTATCTCTCTTTCACCCACCAGCTCCTCTTCCTCCCTCCCTCCCTCCCTTCTTCCCCCTCTGCTGCCATGGAAGACAGGTCAGGTTCCACACACACCCACCCCCACCCAATCCCATCTGGATGGTTCCTCCAAGCCTGAGGCCTGGACTTCCCACTATTCAACTCCTATTCCACAGCCTTTTAACTCTATGATGATGGACTAGTAATGCCCTGCCAGACAGAGAGCTCATCTGTGCAACAGAGAGACTGCACACAACACTGGTCTCTGGTCAGGGTCTCATCTCTACTGCTGCCCATTAGTACCACTTTGTGTCAGCACAACAACACCACAGCACTGTACAGCTTGGTTCAGCATTTGGTTCAGCATTGGCCTATGGGTCACACAGGGATAGACTGTTTTTGAGCCAGATGCCTCTAATAATGTCAGGCAGGCACAAATGTATAGCCAACAGCAGAGCTGAGGCAGAAACGTCAATAGCGTTAAGTGCTTGGGTAAATGAGCATGAGAGTGTGACAGTTTCTGGTGATTAGTGAGAGGGCGTGCGTGCTGCTCAGCTGTGAGAGTGGGACCGTTTTTGGTGACTAGTGAGAGGGCGGGCGTGCTGCTCAGCTGTGAGAGTGGGACCGTTTTTGGTGACTAGTGAGAGGGCGGGTGTGCTGCTCAGCTGTGAGAATGAGACCGTTTCTGGTGAATAGTGAGAGGGCGTGCGTGCTGCTCAGCTGTGAGAGTGGGACCGTTTTTGGTGACTAGTGAGAGGGCGGGTGTGCTGCTCAGCTGTGAGAATGAGACCGTTTCTGGTGAATAGTGAGAGGGCGTGCGTGCTGCTCAGCTGTGAGAGTGGGACCGTTTTTGGTGACTAGTGAGAGGGCGGGCGTGCTGCTCAGCTGTGAGAATGAGACCGTTTCTGGTGACTAGTGAGAGGGCGGGCGTGCTGCTCAGCTGTGAGAATGAGACCGTTTCTGGTGACTAGTGAGAGGGCGGGCGTGCTGCTCAGCTGTGAGAATGAGACCGTTTCTGGTGACTAGTGAGAGGGCGTGCACGCTGCTCAGCTGTGAGAATGAGACCGTTTCTGGTGAATAGTGAGAGGGCGTGCGTGCTGCTCAGCTGTGAGAGTGGGGCCGTTTCTGGTGACTAGTGAGAGGCGTGCACGCTGCTCAGCTGTGAGAGTGTGCATTTGAGTTTTCAGGCAGACAGGGAGGCTTTAAATCGGGGTTTCTGTCAGTAACTCTACATGATTCTCCGCTGTTCAGCCCCGGATGTCAATGCACGGGGTGTTGTTAGCACACTGGTCCCCCCTCCCTCTCCGCTCCTCTGATGTCCTTCTCCACTCTGTGTGTTGTAGGCACACTGGTCCCCCACCCCCCCCTCTCCGCTCCTCTGACGTCCTTCTCCACTCTGTGTGTTGTTAGCACACTGGTCCCCCCCGCCCCTCTCCGCTCCTCTGATGTCCTTCTCCACTCTGTGTGTTGTTAGCACACTGGTCCCCCCTCCGCTCCTCTGATGTCCTTCTCCACTCTGTGTGTTGTTAGCACACTGGTGTCCCCCCTCTCCGATCCTCTGATGTCCTTCTCCAGTCTGTGTGTTGTTAGCACACTGGTCCCCCCTCTCCACTCCTCTGATGGCCTTCTCCACTCTGTGTGTTGTTAGCACACTAGTCCCCCCCCTCCCTCTCCGCTCCTCTGATTCCCTCTGATGTCCTTCTCCACTCTGTGTGTTCTTAGCACACTGGTCCTCCCCCCTCCGCTCCTCTGATGTCCTTCTCCACTCTGTGTGTTGTTAGCACACTGGTCCCCCCCTCTCCGCTCCTCTGATGTCCTTCTCCACTCTGTGTGTTGTTAGCACAGTGGTCCCCCCCTCTCCGCTCCTGATGTCCTCTGATGTCCTTCTCCATGTCTCTGTGTGTTGTTAGCACACTGGTCCTCCCCCTCCCCCTCTCCGCTCCTCTGATTCCCTCTGATGTCCTTCTCCACTCTGAGTGTTGTTAGCACACTGGTCCTCCCCCCTCTCCGCTCCTCTGATGTCTTTCTCCACTCTGTGTGTTGCTAGCACACTGGTCCCCCCTTCTCCGCTCCTCTGATGTCCTTCTCCACTCTGTGTGTTGCTAGCACACTGGTCCTCCCCCTTCTCCGCTCCTCTGATGTCTTTCTCCACTCTGTGTGTTGCTAGCACACTGGTCCCCCCCTTCTCCGCTCCTCTTATGTCTTTCTCCACTCTGATGTCCCGCTCCTCTGATGTCTCCACTCTGTGTGTTGTTAGCACACTGGTCCCCCCTTCTCCGCTCCTCTGATGTCTTTCTCCACTCTGTGTGTTGCTAGCACACTGGTCCTCCCCCCCTCTCCGCTCCTCTGATGTCCTTCTCCACTCTGTGTGTTGTTAGCACACTGGTCCCCCCCTCTCCGCTCCTCTGATGTCCTTCTCCACTCTGTGTGTTGTTAGCACAGTGGTCCCCCCTCTCCGCTCCTCTGATGTCCTTCTCCACTCTGTGTGTTGTTAGCACACTGGTCCCCCCTCCCCCTCTCCGCTCCTCTGATTCCCTCTGATGTCCTTCTCCACTCTGTGTGTTGTTAGCACACTGGTCCTCCCCCCTCTCCGCTCCTCTGATGTCCTTCTCCACTCTGTGTGTTGTTAGCACACTGGTCCTTCCCCCTCTGCTCCTCTGATGTCCTTCTCCACTCTGTGTGTTGTTAGCACACTGGTCCCCCCCCTCTCCGCTCCTCTGATGTCCTTCTCCACTCTGTGTGTTGTTAGCACACTGGTCCCCCCCCTCTCCGCTCCTCTGATGTCCTTCTCCACTCTGTGTGTTGTTAGCACACTGGTCCCCCCCCCCTCCGCTCCTCTGATGTCCTTCTCCACTCTGTGTGTTGTTAGCACACTGGTGTCCCCCCCCTCTCCGATCCTCTGATGTCCTTCTCCAGTCTGTGTGTTGTTAGCACACTGGTCCCCCCTCTCCGCTCCTCTGATGTCCTTCTCCACTCTGTGTGTTGTTAGCACACTGGTCCCCCCCCTCTCCGCTCCTCTGATGTCCTTCTCCACTCTGTGTGTTGTTAGCACAGTGGTCCCCCCCCTCTCCGCTCCTCTGATGTCCTTCTCCACTCTGTGTGTTGTTAGCACACTGGTCCTCCCCCCTCTCCACTCCTCTGATGTCCTTCTCCACTCTGTGTGTTGTTAGCACACTGGTCCTCCCCCCTCCCCCTCTCCGCTCCTCTGATTCCCTCTGATGTCCTTCTCCACTCTGAGTGTTGTTAGCACACTGGTCCTCCCCCCTCTCCGCTCCTCTGATGTCTTTCTCCACTCTGTGTGTTGCTAGCACACTGGTCGTCCCCCTCTCCGCTCCTCTGATGTCTTCCTCCACTCTGTGTGTTGTTAGCACACTGGTCCCCCCCTCTCCGCTCCTCTGATGTCTTTCTCCACTCTGTGTGTTGCTAGCACACTGGTCCCCCCTTCTCCGCTCCTCTGATGTCCTTCTCCACTCTGTGTGTTGTTAGCACACTGGTCCCCCCCTTCCGCTCCTCTGATGTCCTTCTCCACTCTGTGTGTTGTTAGCACACTGGTCCCCCCTCTCCGCTCCTCTGATGTCTTTCTCCACTCTGTGTGTTGTTAGCACACTGGTCCCCCCCCTCTCCGCTCCTCTGATGTCTTTCTCCACTCTGTGTGTTGCTAGCACACTGGTCCTCCCCCCTCTCCGCTCCTCTGATGTCCTTCTCCACTCTGTGTGTTGTTAGCACACTGGTCCCCCCCTCCCCCTCTCCGCTCCTCTGATTCCCTCTGATGTCCTTCTCCACTCTGTGTGTTGTTAGCACACTGGTCCCCCCTCTCCGCTCCTCTGATGTCCTTCTCCACTCTGTGTGTTGCTAGCACACTGGTCCCCCTCTCCGCTCCTCTGATGTCTTTCTCCACTCTGTGTGTTGTTAGCACACTGGTCCCCCCTCTCCGCTCCTCTGATGTCCTTCTCCACTCTGTGTGTTGTTAGCACACTGGTCCCCCCCTTCTCCGCTCCTCTGATGTCCTTCTCCACTCTGTGTGTTGTTAGCACACTGGTCCCCCCCCTCTCCGCTCCTCTGATGTCTTTCTCCACTCTGTGTGTTGTTAGCACACTGGTCCCCCCCCTCTCCACTCCTCTGATGTCTTTCTCCACTCTGTGTGTTGTTAGCACACTGGTCCTCCCCCCCCCTCTCCGCTCCTCTGATGTCCTTCTCTCCACTCTGTGTGTTGTTAGCACACTGGTCCCCCCTCTCCGATCCTCTGATGTCCTTCTCCAGTCTGTGTGTTGTTAGCACACTGGTCCCCCCTCTCCGCTCCTCTGATGTCCTTCTCCACTCTGTGTGTTGTTAGCACACTGGTCCCCCCCCTCTCCGCTCCTCTGATGTCCTTCTCCACTCTGTGTGTTGTTAGCACACTGGTCCCCCCCCTCTCCGCTCCTCTGATGTCCTTCTCCACTCTGTGTGTTGTTAGCACACTGGTCCCCCCCCTCTCCGCTCCTCTGATGTCTTTCTCCACTCTGTGTGTTGTTAGCACACTGGTCCCCCCCTCTCCGCTCCTCTGATGTCCTTCTCCACTCTGTGTGTTGTTAGCACACTGGTCCCCCCTCTCCGCTCCTCTGATGTCCTTCTCCACTCTGTGTGTTGTTAGCACACTGGTCCCCCCCCCTCTCCGCTCCTCTGATGTCCTTCTCCACTCTGTGTGTTGTTAGCACAGTGGTCCCCCCCTCTCCGCTCCTCTGATGTCCTTCTCCACTCTGTGTGTTGTTAGCACACTGGTCCCCCCCCTCTCCGCTCCTCTGATGTCCTTCTCCACTCTGTGTGTTGTTAGCACACTGGTCCCCCCCCCCCCTCTCCGCTCCTCTGATTCCCTCTGATGTCCTTCTCCAGTCTGTGTGTTGTTAGCACAGTGGTCCCCCCCCCTCCGCTCCTCTGATGTCCTTCTCCACTCTGTGTGTTGTTAGCACACTGGTCCCCCCCCTCTCCGCTCCTCTGATGTCCTTCTCCACTCTGTGTGTTGTTAGCACACTGGTCCCCCCCCTCTCCGCTCCTCTGATGTCCTTCTCCACTCTGTGTGTTGTTAGCACACTGGTCCCCCCCTCTCCGCTCCTCTGATGTCTTTCTCCACTCTGTGTGTTGTTAGCACACTGGTCCCCCCCCTCTCCGCTCCTCTGATGTCCTTCTCCACTCTGTGTGTTGTTAGCACACTGGTCCCCCCCCTCTCCGCTCCTCTGATGTCCTTCTCCACTCTGTGTGTTGTTAGCACACTGGCCCCCCCCCCTCTCTCCATGATGTCCTTCTCCACTCTGTGTGTTGTTAGCACACTGGTCCCCCCCTCTCCGCTCCTCTGATGTCCTTCTCCACTCTGTGTGTTGTTAGCACACTGGTCCTCCCCCCCCCCTCCACTCCTCTGATGTCCTTCTCCACTCTGAGTGTTGTTAGCACACTGGTCCTCCCCCCTCTCCGCTCCTCTGATGTCTTTCTCCACTCTGTGTGTTGCTAGCACACTGGTCCCCCCCCTCTCCGCTCCTCTGATGTCTTCCTCCACTCTGTGTGTTGCTAGCACACTGGTCCTCCCCCCTCTCCGCTCCTCTGATGTCTTTCTCCACTCTGTGTGTTGCTAGCACACTGGTCCCCCCCCCTTCTCCGCTCCTCTGATGTCCTTCTCCACTCTGTGTGTTGTTAGCACACTGGTCCCCCCCCCTTCTCCGCTCCTCTGATGTCCTTCTCCACTCTGTGTGTTGCTAGCACACTGGTCCTCCCCCCTCTCCGCTCCTCTGATGTCTTTCTCCACTCTGTGTGTTGCTAGCACACTGGTCCTCCCCCTTCTCCGCTCCTCTGATGTCTTTCTCCACTCTGTGTGTTGCTAGCACACTGGTCCTCCCCCCTCTCCGCTCCTCTGATGTCCTTCTCCAGTCTGTGTGTTGTTAGCACAGTGGTCCCCCCCTCTCCGCTCCTCTGATGTCCTTCTCCACTCTGTGTGTTGTTAGCACACTGGTCCTTCCCCCTCTGCTCCTCTGATGTCCTTCTCCACTCTGTGTGTTGTTAGCACACTGGTCCCCCCCTCTCCGCTCCTCTGATGTCCTTCTCCACTCTGTGTGTTGTTAGCACACTGGTCCCCCCCCTCTCCGCTCCTCTGATGTCCTTCTCCAGTCTGTGTGTTGTTAGCACACTGGTCCCCCCCTCTCCGCTCCTCTGATGTCCTTCTCCACTCTGTGTGTTGTTAGCACACTGGTCCCCCCCCTCTCCGCTCCTCTGATGTCCTTCTCCACTCTGTGTGTTGTTAGCACAGTGGTCCCCCCCCTCTCCGCTCTCCTCTGATGTCCTTCTCCACTCTGTGTGTTGTTAGCACACTGGTCCTCCCCCCTCTCCACTCCTCTGATGTCCTTCTCCACTCTGTGTGTTGTTAGCACACTGGTCCTCCCCCTCCCCCCTCTCCGCTCCTCTGATTCCCTCTGATGTCCTTCTCCACTCTGTGTGTTGTTAGCACACTGGTCCTCCCCCCCTCTCCGCTCCTCTGATGTCTTTCTCCACTCTGTGTGTTGCTAGCACACTGGTCCCCCCCCCTCCCTCCTCTGATGTCTTCCTCCACTCTGTGTGTTGCTAGCACACTGGTCCTCCCCCTCTCCGCTCCTCTGATGTCTTTCTCCACTCTGTGTGTTGCTAGCACACTGGTCCCCCCCCTTCTCTGCTCCTCTGATGTCCTTCTCCACTCTGTGTGTTGTTAGCACACTGGTCCCCCCCCTCTCTCCGCTCCTCTGATGTCCTTCTCCACTCTGTGTGTTGCTAGCACACTGGTCCTCCCCCCTCCCCCTCTCCGCTCCTCTGATGTCCTTCTCCACTCTGTGTGTTGTTAGCACACTGGTCCCCCCTCTCTCCGCTCCTCTGATGTCTTTCTCCACTCTGTGTGTTGTTAGCACACTGGTCCCCCCCTCTCCGCTCCTCTGATGTCCTTCTCCACTCTGTGTGTTGTTAGCACACTGGTCCCCCCCCTCTCCGCTCCTCTGATGTCTTTCTCCACTCTGTTTGTTGCTAGCACACTGGTCCCCCCCCTTCTCCGCTCCTCTGATGTCCTTCTCCACTCTGTGTGTTGTTAGCACACTGGTCCCCCCTCTCCGCTCCTCTGATGTCCTTCTCCACTCTGTGTGTTGTTAGCACACTGGTCCCCCCCCTCTCCGCTCCTCTGATGTCCTTCTCCACTCTGTGTGTTGTTAGCACAGTGGTCCCCCCCCTCTCCGCTCCTCTGATGTCCTTCTCCACTCTGTGTGTTGTTAGCACACTGGTCCTCCCCCCTCTCCGCTCCTCTGATGTCCTTCTCCACTCTGTGTGTTGTTAGCACACTGGTCCTCCCCCCTCTCCGCTCCTCTGATGTCTTTCTCCACTCTGTGTGTTGCTAGCACACTGGTCCCCCCCCTCCCGCTCCTCTGATGTCTTCTCCACTCTGTGTGTTGCTAGCACACTGGTCCTCCCCCCTCTCCGCTCCTCTGATGTCTTTCTCCACTCTGTGTGTTGCTAGCACACTGGTCCCCCCTTCTCCGCTCCTCTGATGTCCTTCTCCACTCTGTGTGTTGTTAGCACACTGGTCCCCCCTTCTCCGCTCCTCTGATGTCCTTCTCCACTCTGTGTGTTGCTAGCACACTGGTCCCCCCCCCTCTCCGCTCCTCTGATGTCTTTCTCCACTCTGTGTGTTGTTAGCACACTGGTCCTCCCCCCTCTCCGCTCCTCTGATGTCTTTCTCCACTCTGTGTGTTGTTAGCACACTGGTCCCCCCCTCTCCGCTCCTCTGATGTCCTTCTCCAGTCTGTGTGTTGTTAGCACAGTGGTCCCCCCTCTCCGCTCCTCTGATGTCCTTCTCCACTCTGTGTGTTGTTAGCACACTGGTCCTTCCCCCCTCTGCTCCTCTGATGTCCTTCTCCACTCTGTGTGTTGTTAGCACACTGGTCCCCCCCCTCTCCGCTCCTCTGATGTCCTTCTCCACTCTGTGTGTTGTTAGCACACTGGTCCCCCCCCCTCCGCTCCTCTGATGTCCTTCTCCAGTCTGTGTGTTGTTAGCACACTGGTCCCCCCTCTCCGCTCCTCTGATGTCCTTCTCCACTCTGTGTGTTGTTAGCACACTGGTCCCCCCCTCTCCGCTCCTCTGATGTCCTTCTCCACTCTGTGTGTTGTTAGCACAGTGGTCCCCCCCCCCCCCGCTCCTCTGATGTCCTTCTCCACTCTGTGTGTTGTTAGCACACTGGTCCTCCCCCCTCTCCTCCTCTGATGTCCTTCTCCACTCTGTGTGTTGTTAGCACACTGGTCCTCCCCCTCCCCCTCTCCGCTCCTCTGATTCCCTCTGATGTCCTTCTCCACTCTGTGTGTTGTTAGCACACTGGTCCTCCCCCTCTCCGCTCCTCTGATGTCTTTCTCCACTCTGTGTGTTGCTAGCACACTGGTCCCCCCCTCTCCGCTCCTCTGATGTCTTCCTCCACTCTGTGTGTTGCTAGCACACTGGTCCTCCCCCCTCTCCGCTCCTCTGATGTCTTTCTCCACTCTGTGTGTCGCTAGCACACTGGTCCCCCCCCTTCTCTGCTCCTCTGATGTCCTTCTCCACTCTGTGTGTTGTTAGCACACTGGTCCCCCCCCTTCTCCGCTCCTCTGATGTCCTTCTCCACTCTGTGTGTTGCTAGCACACTGGTCCCCCCCCTCTCCGCTCCTCTGATGTCCTTCTCCACTCTGTGTGTTGTTAGCACACTGGTCCCCCCTCTCCGCTCCTCTGATGTCTTTCTCCACTCTGTGTGTTGTTAGCACAGTGGTCCCCCCCCTCTCCGCTCCTCTGATGTCCTTCTCCACTCTGTGTGTTGTTAGCACACTGGTCCCCCCCCCCCCCCTCTCCTCTCCTCTGATTCCCTCTGATGTCCTTCTCCACTCTGTGTGTTGCTAGCACACTGGTCCCCCCTCTCCGCTCCTCTGATGTCCTTCTCCACTCTGTGTGTTGTTAGCACAGTGGTCCCCCCCCTCTCCGCTCCTCTGATGACCTTCTCCACTCTGTGTGTTGTTAGCACACTGGTGTCCCCCCCCTCCGATCCTCTGATGTCCTTCTCCAGTCTGTGTGTTGTTAGCACACTGGTCCCCCCCTCCCCCTCTCCGCTCCTCTGATGTCCTTCTCCACTCTGTGTGTTGTTAGCACACTGGTCCCCCCTCTCCGCTCCTCTGATGTCCTTCTCCACTCTGTGTGTTGTTAGCACAGTGGTCCCCCCCTCTCCGCTCCTCTGATGTCCTTCTCCACTCTGTGTGTTGTTAGCACACTGGTCCCCCCTCCCCCTCTCCTCTCCTCTGATTCCCTCTGATGTCCTTCTCCACTCTGTGTGTTGTTAGCACACTGGTCCCCCCCTCTCCGCTCCTCTGATGTCTTTCTCCACTCTGTGTGTTGTTAGCACACTGGTCCTCCCCCCTCTCCGCTCCTCTGATGTCCTTCTCCACTCTGTGTGTTGTTAGCACACTGGTCCTCCCCCTCTCCGCTCCTCTGATGTCCTTCTCCACTCTGTGTGTTGTTAGCACACTGGTCCTCCCCCCTCTCCGCTCCTCTGATGTCCTTCTCCACTCTGTGTGTTGTTAGCACACTGGTCCCCCCTCTCCGCTCCTCTGATGTCCTTCTCCACTCTGTGTGTTGTTAGCACACTGGTCCCCCCCCCCTCCCGCTCCTCTGATGTCCTTCTCCACTCTGTGTGTTGTTAGCACACTGGTCCCCCCCTTCCCTCCTCTGATGTCCTTCTCCACTCTGTGTGTTGTTAGCACACTGGTCCTCCCCCCTCTCCGCTCCTCTGATGTCCTTCTCCACTCTGTGTGTTGTTAGCACACTGGTCCCCCCCCCTCCGCTCCTCTGATGTCCTTCTCCACTCTGTGTGTTGCTAGCACACTGGTCCCCCCTCTCCGATCCTCTGATGTCCTTCTCCACTCTGTGTGTTGCCACACTGGTCCCCCCTCTCCGCTCCTCTGATGTCCTTCTCCACTCTGTGTGTTGTTAGCACACTGGTGTCCCCCCCTCTCCGATCCTCTGATGTCCTTCTCCAGTCTGTGTGTTGTTAGCACACTGGTCCCCCCCCTCTCCGCTCCTCTGATGTCCTTCTCCACTCTGTGTGTTGCTAGCACACTGGTCCTCCCCCCTCTCTGCTCCTCTGATGTCCTTCTCCACTCTGTGTGTTGCTAGCACACTGGTCCCCCCCCTCTCCGATCCTCTGATGTCCTTCTCCACTCTGTGTGTTGCTAGCACACTGGTCCCCCCCCCTCTCCGCTCCTCTGATGTCCTTCTCCACTCTGTGTGTTGTTAGCACACTGGTGTCCCCCCCCTCTCCGATCCTCTGATGTCCTTCTCCAGTCTGTGTGTTGTTAGCACACTGGTCCCCCCCCTCTCCGCTCCTCTGATGTCCTTCTCCACTCTGTGTGTTGCTAGCACACTGGTCCCCCCCCCTCTCCGCTCCTCTGATGTCCTTCTCCACTCTGTGTGTTGCTAGCACACTGGTCCCCCCCCCTCCCTCTCCGCTCCTCTGATGTCTTTCTCCACTCTGTGTGTTGTTAGCACACTGGTCCTCCCCCCTCTCCGCTCCTCTGATGTCCTTCTCCACTCTGTGTGTTGTTAGCACACTGGTCCTCCCCCCTCTCCGCTCCTCTGATGTCCTTCTCCACTCTGTGTGTTGTTAGCACACTGGTGTCCCCCCCTCTCCGATCCTCTGATGTCCTTCTCCACTCTGTGTGTTGTTGTAGCACACTGGTCCCCCCTCTCCGCTCCTCTGATGTCCTTCTCCACTCTGTGTGTTGTTAGCACACTGGTCCTCCCCCCTCTCCGCTCCTCTGATGTCCTTCTCCACTCTGTGTGTTGTTAGCACACTGGTCCTCCCCCTCTCCGCTCCTCTGATGTCCTTCTCCACTCTGTGTGTTGTTAGCACACTGGTGTCCCCCCCCCTCTCCGATCCTCTGATGTCCTTCTCCACTCTGTGTGTTGTTAGCACACTGGTCCCCCCCCTCTCCGCTCCTCTGATGTCCTTCTCCACTCTGTGTGTTGTTAGCACACTGGTCCTCCCCCTCTCCGCTCCTCTGATGTCCTTCTCCACTGTGTGTTGTTAGCACACTGGTCCCCCCTCTCCGCTCCTCTGATGACCTTCTCCACTCTGTGTGTTGTTATCACACTGGTGTCCCCCCTCCGATCCTCTGATGTCCTTCTCCAGTCTGTGTGTTGTTAGCACAGTGGTCCCCCCCTCTCCGCTCCTCTGATGTCCTTCTCCACTCTGTGTGTTGTTAGCACACTGGTCCTCCCCCCTTCCCCCTCTCCGCTCCTCTGATTCCCTCTGATGTCCTTCTCCACTCTGTGTGTTGTTATTCCCCCCCCTCTGATGTCCTTCTCCACTCTGTGTGTTGTTAGCACACTGGTCCCCCCCTCTCCGCTCCTCTGATGTCCTTCTCCACTCTGTGTGGTCAAGAGTGGTCAGCAGCAAGGGTTCTCGGAAGTTCTAATAACACTAGTCAGTTTAACCAGTTTAACCAATGAAGAAAAGCTGCACTTTCCTGGCCATTCAACATGAGACACACATCTAAATAAGTAGTAATGTGAACAGCCATATGTGGGCCATGGCCTTTGAAGGGCAAACATATACAGGCCGTCAACTCAGCGCATGATCACTCCGAGGCAAGCCATGAACAGTAATTCACTGTATATTGTATTAGTGTTTGTGTGTGATATGCATCTAAATCAATAACAAACAGCTGCCGGTCTTTCTATGATTGATAAGGACAGAGCAGGTGGGGAAAAAGTGCAATATCAATTTTAAAAAAGGGCCAAATCTCTCAAATGAGCGAGGAAAGGCCAGGGAGGAGGAGCGAGGAAAGGCCAGGGAGGAGGAGCGAGGAAAGGCCAGGGAGGAGGAGCGAGGAAAGGCCAGGGAGGAGGAGCGAGGAAAGGCCAGGGAGAAGGAAGGAGGAAAGGCCAGGGAGAAGGAAGGAGGAAAGGCCAGGGAGAAGGAAGGAGGAAAGGCCAGGGAGAAGGAAGGAGGAAAGGCCAGGGAGAAGGAAGGAGGAAAGGCCAGGGAGGAGAAAGGAGGAAAGGCCAGGGAGGAGAAGGGAGGAGAAGCCAGGGACGAGGAGGGAAGGAACGGAGTCATGTGCAGTAGATTATGGTCATCTTTCCACCCAATTTGATTCAAAGCACATCAGTTCCCAGGCCCTGGACTGGCTGATGCCTGTAGCCATGTGAAAGGGAGATGCAGGAGGGTATTTGGGAGTAGAACAAACAGAAGAGAGAAAGTGACCAGGCTGCACTTTGTGGCCCTGACCGTCAGCCTCTGGCTGACAGAGAGGAAACCAACAGATCTGTGTCCATCCCTTATCTCTGAACTCTGCACTACTGAAAAAGACCAAAATGTACTCATTTATTTAACTTCCTACCAAATTCTCAGGATATTCCCTGACTGCCATTATGCAATGAAGTAGAATGGTGGAGGAGGGAGCACAGCTCTCACATGATCAGTGGCAGCATGGACCTTAGAACAGATCCAGTCTCCACTGTCTGGCTGGAGCTCTCTCAGGGGACAGCATTGGGACCAAGTAGAACAGACAATCACTTACTGCCAGGCTCTACTGGAGTGCATCACCGTGTGTGTGTGTGTGTATGTGTGTCTCACCTAAGCTGGCTGGGGATGGGTTCCTGGTCCTTCTCCCAGGTTATCCTTGGCGTGGGCACTCCGTCTATCTGGCACTCAAAGCGGGAAGCACCCCCCACGGGCACCACCTGGGCCTCTGGGTCCTGATGGAAACGAGACAGCGCTGGGAGTGAGGGAGAAAGAGAGAGAAAGAGACAGGGAGAGAGATGCAGTCAGCTAGTCCGTAGCCCACACGTAATAACTGTAGTTAACAGCAGGGGGCAGCAGTGAGTCCTGGAGCTGAGTCTTAAATGGCTGAGAGGGCCCCTGACCTCAGGCCAGACTGAGTTGGGGCATTATGGGGGGACACAAGAGCTCGGACTACCTCACCAATCAGCTTCAGGGTTGCAAGCTGTTCTGTCCAGCCTGCAGTCCTAAAGAACTGGACATACATATCCAAGATTACCTTCAAATTGTATTCTCACCAAACCGCTGTGACAGACTAGACATAAAGCCATACATAAAGCACTTGAGGAAAAAGTCACATCCTTACATCCTGAAGTTGTTCCTAATTTCTCAATTGGACTGTAAAAGGCCCAGACATGCACTTAATAATAAACATTTAACTGATTTAAAAATGTGACGCATTAGCCATGCTTCATAACACATGTAAGGGCTAATCCTACCTAGCGACCAAACATAAATCTATCACAACTACTTCTGAGAAGATTCTCACATGGCAAAGTTCTTCAGAAAGCCACATATTATTAGCTGACTAACAGCACAAATAAGCTCAGCACCTGTCATGCCCCCCCCCACACACACACAAAGCCCAAATGGAGCAAAGTTTCTCAATGAGCACACAGAGCAGAGCTCCACAGAGCAGCTAGATAGATAACAGGTCATCCAATACTGTAAAGTAAGCTAGCACTTGTAACTGTTGTGGCCAACTGAGCTAATGATTAACTTACTGAGTGAATGGACCAGATGAAATAGATTACTGTATCTACTAAATCTGTTAGCATGTCTTGTGCTCTATATGAGTTCAATCCATAGCACGTTTATCTTTAGTTTCTCCCTTCTCTGTCTGTTCCTGTTCTCTCTATGCCCCCCTGTCTTTCTCTCTCCTGTCCTCCTCTCTCTCCCTCTTTCTGTCTCTGCCCCCTCAGTGATCAGATTGCAACTTTCTTCCCCTCCCCTTGTACCCTCCGACCACAACACATGGCTTCCCGTCTGTCGGCATGTCCACCAACTCCTCTCCTCCCCTCCTCCTCCACTACCGCAATGTTCCTCTTTCTCCCCCCTCCCCGTCTTTAACTGACTCGCTCGCTTTTTGGACAAAGTCACATGAAGGGAGCATTCAGAACAGCCATGCACATAAAACATGTTTAGAGTATTAAAGACAAAGGACTGTCACTCATTTCTCTCATGTGATCTTGTTCTGCCTCCTAATTGGTGGTGGTAAAGTCATGAGACAGACAGAAAGACAGACAGACATGGGCCTCTCTCTGCTCAATGTCAGTGTGCTCGTTGAGGCCCATTGCATGCAGGCCCCTGGCCTTGCCTGTCTCCAGCAGCCCATCCATCTCACAGCAGTAGCAGTCTACAGCACATTACATTTACCAGCTCCCTCCACAGACACCTTCTGAAGGACACACTTATTAGTCTCTCTCAGAACAGCCTCTGACTTCACCATCTCAAACTCCTCAGTCACCTCCCACCCAAATCTCCCACCTTCTCTTCAACCCCAACGTATCCTCCCCTACTACTTCCTTCTCTTTTCACCAATCCTCAGCCACCTCCCTCCCTTCATCCATCTTAATGTCCCCAGTCACCTTCTTCCCTCCATCCCTCTCATTCTTCACCTCCCTCCCTCATTGTCCCCTTGTTCCCCCCCCAAACAAGGCATCCTCATAAATAGGCATGTGACAGCTGACAAAAGGAGAGGATACAGTCCCATTCTACACAAAGCTAATGACTGAATAAAGACTGCCACTTTTACAGAGGATAATGAAAGCAGCTCTACGGGAGAGTGAGTGGAGAGGGGGGGATAAGCCGGATCTCTTGCTACCTTCTCTCTCTTTTACCTTCCCTCCCTCTCTGTCCCACTTCATCCCTCTCTTGCTCTCCCCCTTTCCCCTTCTCTGTCCTCAGCCCACCAATGTGGAGCCTACCGGGTTCCCAGGACACCACCGGTGTGGAGCCTACCGGGTTCCCAGGACACCACCGGTGTGGAGCCTACCGGGTTCCCAGGACACCACCGGTGTGGAGCCTACCGGGTTCCCAGGACACCACCGGTGTGGAGCCTACCGGGTTCCCAGGACACCACCGGTGTGGAGCCTACCGGGTTCCCAGGACACCACCGGTGTGGAGCCTACCGGTTCCCAGGACACCACCAGTGTGGAGCCTACCGGTTCCCAGGACACCACCGGTGTGGATAGGTAGAATGGCGTCGACAGAGATGGTCGCCTCGCTTCAGGTCCTTAGGAAACTATGGAGTAATTCGTTTTTTTTAATGTATTATTACTTACATTGTTAGCCCAGAAAATCTCAAGTGTTATTACATACAGCCAGGAAGAACTATTGGATATAAAAGCGATGTCAACTTACCAACATTACGACCAGGAATACGACTTTCCCGAAGCGGATTCTTTGTTCAGACCTCCACCCTGGACATGGGATCTAATCCCAGAGGCCGACCCAAAACAACACGGTCGCCGCAGGAGAGACAGACAAGGCAGCCTACTGGTCAGACTTAGAAGGCGAGCACAACATCCTGGGGATTTTAACAAAACTAATCTGAGAACAAGGCTTCCTAAATTCTATCAGCATATCGAATGCGCGACACGAGCTGGTAGCATTCTGGACCATTGTTACTCTAACTTCCGCGATGCATACAAAGCCCTCCCCCGCCCTGCCTCCGGAAAATCTGACCATGACTCCATTTAGTTTCTCCCAGCTTATAGACAGAAACTAAAACAGGAAATGCCCGTGCTCAGGTCTATCCAACGCTGGTCTGACCAATCTGATTCCACGCTTCACGATTGCTTCGATCACGTGGACTGGGAAATGTTCCGGGTAGCCTCGAACAACAACATAGACGTATATGCTGACTAGGTGAGCAAGTCTATTAGCAAGTGCATCGGTGATGTTGTACCCACTGTGACTATTAAAAACCTTCCCTAACCAGAAACTGTGGATTGATGGCAGCATTTTCGCAGGACTGAAAATGCAAACCACAGCTTTTAATCATAGCAAGGCGACTGAAAACATGACCAAATACAAAGTCTAGCTATTCCCCCCACAAAGCAATAAAACAAGCAAAAAAGTGTCAGTATTGAGACAAAGTAGAGTTGCAATTCAACGGCTCAGATGCGAGACGTATGTGGCAGGGTCTACAGTCAATCATGGATTACAAAAAGAAAACCAGCCCCGTCGCGGACATCAATGTCTTGCTCCCAGACAAATTAAACTTATTTGCTCGCATTGAGGACAATACAATGCCACTGACACGGCCCGCTACCAAAGCTTGTGGGCTCTCCTTCACCGTGGCAAACGTGAGTAAAACCTTCGCAAGGCTGCCGGCACAGACGGCATCCCCAGCCGCATCCTCCGAACATGCGCAGGCCAGCCGGCTGGTGTGTTTAGGGACATATTCAATCAATCCCTATCCCAGTCTGCTGTGCCCACATGCTTCAAGATGGCCAAAATTGTTCCTGTACACAAGAAAACTAAGGTAATTGAGCTAAATGACGATCACCCCGTAGCACTCACTTCAGTCATCATGAAGTGCTTTGAGAGACTAGTAAAGGATCATATCACCTCCACCATAACTGATACCTTAGACCCACTCCAATTTGCTTACCGCCCCAATAGGTCCACAGACAACACAATCGCCATCACACTGCACACTGCCCTATCCCATCTGGACAAGAGGAATACCTACGTAAGAATGCTGTTCATTGACTACAGCTCAGCATTTAACACCATAGCACCCTCCAAACTTGTCATTAAACTCGAGACCCTGGGTCTCAATCACGTCCTGGACTTTGACGGGCCGCGCCCCAGGTGGTGAGGGTAGGAAACAACACCTCCACCCTTCTGATCCTCAACACAGGGGCCCCACAAGGGTGCATTCTCAGCCCTCTCCTGTACTCCCTGTTCACCCATGACTGCGTGGCCATGCACTCTTCCAACTCAATCATCAAGTTTGCAGACAACACTACAGTGGTAGGCTTGATTACCAACAACAACGAGATGGTCTAAAAGGAGGAGGTGAGGGCCCTCGGAGTGTGGTGTCAGGAAAATAACCTCTCACTCAACGGAACTGAACAAAGGAGATGATCGTGGACTTAGGAAACAGCAGAGGGAGCATCCCCCCATCCACATTGACAGGACAGTAGTGGAGTGTCTACATCTATCTTCTCTACGGCCTTCTCTCTGCTCTCTGCATGATGAATCATCAATGCTCAGGGACAGACAGTCCATCTCAGTATGGAGCACACTTCACAATGCATGTAGACCTATCATCTCATCACGGTCACTTTTTTTCTTGTGACAGGTAGGCCTACATTTACTGCAGCATAGCCCATGCTAGAGTAATATACTGAACCAAAATAGAAATGCAACATGCAAGAATTTTTAAGACTTACAGTTCATGTAAGAATTTTTTTTTTTAAATCAGTCAATTGAAAAAAATTATCTATGGATTTCACATGACTGGGCAGGGGTGAGGGCACTCAGAGAGTGGTTTCAGTAAAACAACCTCAAAGGAGATGATCGTGGACTTCAATAAACAGCAGAAGGAGCAACCTCATATCCACTTCGACGGGACAGCAGTGGAGAAGGTGGAACGTTTTAAGTTCCTCGTCGTACACGTCACAGACAAACTGAAATGGTGCACCCACACAGAGAGTGGTGAAGAAGGCGCAACAGCGCCTTTTCAACCTCAGGAGGCTGAAGAAATTTGACTTGTCACCTAAAACTCTCACAAACATTTACTGATGCACAATTGAGAGCATCCTGTCAAGCTGCATCACCGCCATGTACGGCAACTGCATCGCCCACAACCGCAGGGATCTTCAGAGGGAGGTGCGATCTGCACAACGCATGACCGGGGGCAAACTACCTGCCCTCCAGGACACCTACAGCACCCGATGTCACAGGAAGGCCAAAAAGATCCTCAAGGACACCAGAGCTACTGCCTGTTCACAACCGCTACCATCCAGAAGGCGAGGTCAGTACAGCTGCATCAAAGCTCAGCCCGAGAGACTGAAAAACAGCTTCCATCTCAAGGTCATCAGACTGTATAATAGCCAGCACTAACACAGAGAGTCTGCTGCCTACATGCAGACTTGAAATCATTGGCCACTTAAATAACTGGATCACTACTCACTTTAATAATGCAACTTTAATAATGATTACATATAGTGGGGCAAAAAAGTATTTAGTCAGCCACCAATTGTGCAAGTTCTCCCACTTAAAAAGATGAGGCCTGTAATTTATCATCATAGGTACACTTCAACTATGACAGACCAAATTAGAAAAAAAATCCAGAAAATCACATTGTAGGATTTTTTATGAATTTATTTGCAAATTATGGTGGAAAATAAGTATTTGGTCAATAACAAAAGTTTATCAATACTTTGTTATATACCCTTTGTTGACAATGACAGAGGTCAAACGTTTTCTGTAAGTCTTCACAAGGTTTTCACACACTGTTGCTGGTATTTTGGCCCATTCCTCCATGCAGATCTCCTCTAGAGCAGTGATGTTTTGTGGCTGTTGCTGGGCAACACGGACTTTCAACTCCCTCAAAAAAATATTCTATGGGGTTGAGATCTGGAGACTGGCTAGGCCACTCCAGGACCTTGAAATGCTTCTTACGAAGCCACTCCTTCGTTGCCCGGGCGGTGTGTTTGGGATCATTGTCATGCTGAAAGAAGGAGTGGAAGGAGGTTTTCACTCAAAATCTCACGATACATGGCCCCATTCATTCTTTCCTTTACACGGATCAGTCGTCCTGGTCCCTTTGCAGAAAAACAGCCCCAAAGCATGATGTTTCCACCCCCATGCTTCACAGTAGGTATGGTGTTCTTTGGATGAAACTCAGCATTCTTTGTCCTCCAAACACGACGAGTTGAGTTTACCAAAAAGTTATATTTTCCACCATAATTTGCAAATAAATTCATTAAAAATCCTACAATGTGATTTTCTGGATTTTTTTTCTCATTTGGTCTGTCATAGTTGAAGTGTACCTATGATGAAAATTATAGGCCTCTCATCTTTTTAAGAGGGAGAAACTTGCACAATTGGTGGCTGACTAAATACTTTTTTGCCCCACTGTATATACTGTACTCTATACCATCTACTGCATCTTGCCTATGGCGCACGGCCATCGCTCATCTATATATTTATATGTATATATTCTTATTCATCCCTTTACATTTGTGTGTATAAGGTAGTAGTTGTGAATTTGTTAGATATTACTGCACTGTCGGAACTAGAAGCACAAGCATTTCACTACACCCGAATTAACATCTGCTAACCATGTGTATGTGACCAATAAAATGTCCTTTGATTTGATACCCGTTCCCAGGACACCACCGGTGTGGCTGACCAGTCACACAATCAAACCCTTGTCTGAGACAGAGGAGAACCAAGCACGGAAATCCCCCTGAGGAATGTGACTGTGCTCCTATGTTGGGACACCAGACCATCATGCCATTCCATGTGAGTCTGACCATGGTGGAGTTGAGCGGGCACAGACCCGCCCTGTCTGAGAAATAGTAGTACTCACTGGCCAGGTGAGCGGTGATGGTGCGGCTGGTCAGAGCTCCAAAAGGGCCGGCGCTCACACAGCTGTAGCCCCCCTCCACCCCTTGAGGCGTCCGGCCATCCACAGAGGTGGGCAGCACCAGCAGTGAGCCGTTGGCCAGGGTCCTGAGGGAGTCCCCCTCCCCCTCCAGTACGGGGAGCCCATTCTGCAGCCAGGTGACGTTGAGGGGCGTGTCCAGGGGCGTGGCCCCCAGGTGACAGTCCAGCAGCAGAGGCTGTCCCGGCTCGAGCACCACGAGGACAGGCCCCGCACCACAGCTCAGCTCCACCGTCACAGGCTTCTCTAGAGCGGGAGAGAAGGGGGAAGAGAGAGAGTTAGACTCCAAATCCTGACATAAGTGGTCTGAGATTAGTGTGCATGGGGAGACAGGTCCGCGTGAGAGATGGAGGAGGGAGATAAGGAATGCTACAAAACACGCAACACAACGGCTTCTCTTTAGAACGCTCTAAGGTTCTTCCCTGTACTTTGTATATTCTAGTGTTCATCTTTGGCTGTATGCATACCCCGTTTACAGCGTCATCGGTGAACTTCACCTCCTGTTGATCAACCTGTGTACTGTCAGGTTTACGGAGTTGTAATATGTCCAGAAAAGTGTTGGGCAAACAACCAACAATCATACATTTTGAAGTCAGACTATTCCCAGATCAAAAACACAGCATATTGCAAGCAACAGATGAAGATTTGTACAGTACATTCGAAAAGTATTCAGACCCCTTCCCTTTTCCCACATTTTGTTACATTACAACCTTATTTTAAAATGTATTACATTTTAAAAAATGAATAAAAAAAATAAAAAAAATCTACACACAATACCCCATAATGACAAAGCGAAAACAGTTCTTTAGAAATGTTTGCTAATTTATAAAAAATAAATAAATACCTCATTTACATAACCATTCAGACTCTTTGCTACGAGACTTAAAATTGAGCCCCGGTGCATCCTGTTTCCATTGATCATCCTTGAGATGTTTCTACAACATGATTGGAGCCACTCTGATAGAGCTCCAGAGATCCTCTGTGGAGATGGGAGAACCTTCCAGAAAGACAACCATCTCTGCAGCACTCCACCAATCATGCCTTTATGGTATAGTGGCCAGATAGAAGCCACACATCAGTAAAAAAAAAAAAAAAAAAAAAAAAAAAGGCACATGATTGCCCGCTTGGAGTTTGCCAAAAGGCATCTAAAGGACTCTCAGACCATGAGAAACAAGATTCTCTGGTCTGATGAAACCAACGATCCTAAGCACACAGCCAAGACAACACAGGAGTAGCTTCAGGACAACTCTCAATGTCCTTGAGTGGCCCAGCCAGAGCCTGGACTTGAACCTGATCGAATATCTCTGCACCACTCCCCATCCAACCTGACAGAGCTTGAGAGGGTCTGCAGAGAAGAATGGGAAAAACTCCCCGAAAACAGGTGTGCCAAGCTTGTAGCGTCATACCTAAGAAGACTCGAGGCTGTAATCACTGCCAAATGCGTTTCAACAAAGTACAGAGTAAAAAGTCTGAATACTTATGTAAAATGTGATATTTCAGGTTCTGTGTCTATTGTACTGTATAGTTGGCGTCAGTGGATCTCCTTCTGTTGTCCGGCTGAAAAGCCACGATCAACGTACCGTATAGAACTGTCTCGTAGGATGTACCCCCCCCCCACACACACACACACACACACACACACAGTAGTGTTCCGGGCGGGTTTCCTTCTGTTTTGAGCGAGGCCTTGGATTAATTAACTTAATGGGAGATGGAATTGTTTCCTTGATTAAATGGGGGCTGACACTCCACCCCTGTCTCAGAGCAGGGTAATGCTCTCAAAGCCTCCACTACTGGCGATTGGCATACTGGCATACATCTGCCACACAAACACACACACACAACGCTCCATTCTCCCTATTTGTGGCCATGTTTTTTGTTGTGTGTGTGTGAGAGAGAGAAAGAGATAGCACCTGAAAGCAGCAGTGTGCTGTTATCCAGAGGTGATCCTGGGATGAATAAACACAGAGGAGTTGGCCTACTTTTCATCAGCTAATAAAAAGAGGGCTGCCTGCTGTATGTCTGGCTGCTGTAGCCAAGGCACTCAGTCACCCCAGCTCACCTCCACTGCTCCGCTCTCTTCTCCTCCATTTACACTAATTATGTCTTATTAAGTCATTAAACCATTTGCTGCCATTTCCCTGCTCACTGCCAGAGGTTTTACTGGATCATTTTGTGTGGAAGCCATTACCCCACATACACACAATGACCCACACTACCACCTCTGGCTACATTAATCACATCAACCACCCTGTGAAGAGAGACAGACCACAACCGCAACATATTACTGCACTGACACACACACACACACACACACACACACACACACACAGTTATCATCACTCAGAGATGTTATGCCTGTCCAGTATGGATGTTGAGTAGGGGGGCTATGAGGTATCCATCTGAGCATGTGCAGTAGAGTCGGGGGTCAGGGGTCCACTCCAGAAGAGCCCTGCTGGGCATTCATACTGAGCCATGGTGAATGGACAACATGGCATGGAGCTCCTTCACAAACTATACAACTCTATACACAAATACTCATTTAAAAAAATTCCACAGAAATATTTACCCCCCCAAATGTTTTTTTGCTTTGGGAGGGTTGTGACTTTAAAAAAATTGGGCACAGGGTAGGAGGGTAGTGTGTTTCTTTCCCTGGATAACATTGCTCTTTTGCAGGTTTTACTATATAATGTATATCAATTCCATCCTAGCCACATTCTCTCATCTGCTTGCTCCTCCCCTATATCAAGGTGCATTGGTACTTCCCTTATGCACTATGCTTAATCCACATGCTATTTTTTTACAATACCAAAGGTCAGTATAGTCTACCAGTCTGTCTATCCTGCCCTCTATCCATCATTCATAGTGACAATAGTGGTAGGTGGATCGTTTGTCCAGATCTGCAATAGGCTAACTAGCAATCATACCAGGCATTCAAAGCTGCATACATTTTCAATGTGAATCCACAAGCACATATAGGAATAGTTGATAGGCAGAGGAGAGGCCAGGTGCATCATTGAGCATGAAAGAACAGTAGACATGAGACACACAGCTCAAAAAGCCCCTGCTATTGATCTTGTTAAGGGACAACACAATTATCCTAGACTAGCCTACAACACCACAATGTAACGAACAATTGCACTATTGTTTTCAAGCGACTACAAAATTCGAATCTAGGCTTCAGTAAAAAAATGTAATTTGAATAATGGCGCAAAAGCCCTGTAATTTGAATGTTTCATTCCATTTGGATCCGTTGTTGGTCTACTCTCTGCAAGGTCTAGAAAGGCACCGTAGCAGGTCCGTCTTGCTGCGTTTTTACTTCTGATACTGAGATGCTGTGTTTGTTGCGCATCATCATTCACCCAAATGTCATACAGTAATGTGGCCACATGCTCCCGACAAGTTTAACATGCGCTCTTCCTCCTCTCCAATCCGGACGGCTATTCCTCAAACACCTAGAATTTAACGCCTTAATATAGCCTACATAATTGTAATTTAACTTTTAAAATGTATAACCTTTTATGTGTCATAAACACAACCAGTATGTCACGCCCTGACCGTAGAGATCTTTTTATTGTCCATGTTTGGTTGGTCAGGGTGTGACTTGGGTGGGAAACTCTATGTTATTTATTTCTATGTTTTGGCCGGGTATGGTTCTCAATCAGGGACAGCTGTCTATTGTTGTCTCTGATTGGGAATCATACTTAGGCAGCCTTTTTCCTTTGGTATTTGTGGGTAGTTGTCTTTGTTAGTGGCATTATAGCCAAAGTAAGCTTCACGGTCGTGTCCTTGTTTTGTAGGCGACATTTATCAAATATTGAAATGTACGCTGACCATGCTGCACCTTGGTCCGGTCATTTCCACGACGACGGCGATTGTGACACAGTCACAATGTATTAATCTGATTAGGCTGCTTCAAAAGTCTCCTGCAGGCATGTGGAGGTTCGGCCAAAATATACAATTCCAGCATCCTCAAAATCGCTTGACATTAAAAAAGTTTGTATGGAAAACTGGTTATGCGAGTAAAGTTGCTACATGTCGGATAAAAAATGACAGGCCTGATGGAAACAGCTAATTTGTTGGTAAACTTTCAAATGTTGACAAAACCAAATACGCTAGACAAGGTGGGATATTTGTGTCCCAAAAAATATGAATGTCACTGGAAACGCATTTATGCTCAAATGTTGATATAAAAACCATCATATCGAAGTAAACTTGGAGTCACGCGATGATATGGTGTGTGGTCCTCCCACTACGACTCGGGAAACAATGCAGTTTATTAGGCTACAGATTAAATTAATTATGAACTTCACAGGGTGGTGAAAGTACACGGTGATGAGCTTGATGCTCCTTTCCAATAAATATTGAGGGTCTTATTCTGGTGACATGATGATAGATGCTTGGCTGCCGCTTGACAAATACAAACTATTTTGCACCTTTGATAATAATAATAATCTTATCATGTAGGCTATACCCGCACTGTATTTCCGAGCTGTTGGCTAGAGGGCATGTGCCAATACAAGATTGGGCAGATTCGCTATACATACGGAACATTTTTAGGGACAAAACCCTAAAGTAGGCGGAGAGTTAATAATGCCATAGAAACCCATTTAACTTGTATTTTTTTATTCAGTTAATGGGAATTTAACCACAAAAGTTTTTTTTATGTGCACTATGTATTTACACACATACCTTTATCAGCAACAAGTCAATTTGATGGCAACAACTCTGATGGGGGAAATGAGCATATTGTTTTTAATGTGGATTTTAGAAGACAGCATCCACTCTTCTGGAAAGGCTTTCCACTAGATGTTGTTGCCGGGACTTGCTTTCATTCAGCCACAAGAACATTAGTGAGGTCGGGCACTGATGTTGGGCGATTAGGCCTGGCTCACAAGTCAGTGTTCCAATTCATCCCAAAGGTGTTCGATGGGCTTGAAGTCAGGGCTCTGTGCAGGCCAGTCAAGTTCTTCCACACCGATCTTGACAAAACATTTCTGTATGGACCTTGCTTTGTGCACGAGGGCATTGTCATGCTGAAACAGCGAAGGACTTCACCCAAACTGTTGCCACAAAGTTGGAAGCACAGAATTGTCTAGAATTTCATTGTATGCTGTAGTGTTACGATTTCCTTCCACTGGAACTAAGTGACCTAGCCCAAACCATGAAAAACAACTCAAGACCATTATTCCTCCTCCACCAAACTTTACAGTTGACACTATGCATTGGGGGTAGCGTTCTCCTGGCATCTGCCGAACCCAGACTCATCCGTTGGACTGCCAGATGGGGAAACAGGATTCATCACTCCAGAGAACACGTTTCCACTGCTCCAGAGTCCAATAGCTGCGAGCTTTACACCACTCCAGCCAACACTTGGTATTGCGCATGGTGATCTTAAGCTTGTGTGTGCTGCTCGGCCATGGAAACCCATTTCATGACGCTCCTGATGAACAGTTATTGTGCCGACTTTGCTTCCAGAGGCAGTTTGGAACTCGGTAGTGAGTGTTGGAACCGAGGACAGAGAATTTTTACTCGCTACGCACTTCAGCACTTGGTGCCCCGTTCTGTGAGCTTGTGTGACCTACCAATTCGCGGCCTACCAGCCATGGTCGTTGCTCAGTGGGTGAGAATGCTAGTTAGAGTAAGTGGAAAGAGAGGGGCTCACGGGTAGGTGTCAGTAAGAGCTTGCAGAGGTGACATTAACTGGAGGGAAGAGAGAAAGGGAGTTTGTCCAGGCTCATACTGTTATAACACTCTTGGTTTGACCACCAGACAACAGAAACACAAAGAAAACAGTTATGAGATGAACACAACAGTATGCCAGTGGAAGGGAGGACAGTAGCAGGTGACCCAAATGTGGTTTGTCACTATTATGATTTCCAATTGTAGAAATGACAGATTTCTTGGTAATTCCTGTAAAATTCGTAATTCCGTTACCAAATTGGTAACTGAGAGCATCTTGATTGGTTGCCACTTGGTATAACCATTTGGTATGGCAACTGCTGTGCATCTGACCGCAAAGCGCTTCTGTGGGAAGATGGTGGTGGGGGTGCTGCAATTTAGCGCTACAGACGGCTATATGCCCACGCTACAGACGGCTATATGCCCATGCTACAGATGGCTATATGCCCACGCTACAGACGGCTATATGCCCACGCTACAGACGGCTACATGCCCACGCTACAGACGGCTACATCAGTCTGCTAGTAAATGACTAGTAAAGGCCCAGTGCACAATTATTTTTATTTAAAAAAAATATTCCTGATATTTTAGGGGGTGCTGCAACGCCCTCAGCACCCCACGGCTATGACAGAGGGTAGTGCGTACGGCCCGGTACACTGGAGCAGAGCTCCCTGCCATCCAGGCCCTAAACTTGTCAAGACTCCAGCCACCCAAGTCATAGACTGTTCCCTCTGCTACCTCATGACAAGCGGTACTGAAGCCTGGAACCAACAGGACTCTGAACAGCTTCTATCCCCAAGCCATAAGACTGCCAAATAGTTAACCAAATAGCTACCTGGACTATCTGCATTGCCCCCCTCCCCCTTGTACTTACTCTTTTGACTCAACACATACGCTGCTGCTACTGCTTATTATTATAATATCCTGTTGCCTAGTCACTTCACCCCTAACCTATATCTACATACAGTGCCTTCAGACAGTATTCACACCGGGAAGTAGAAGGAGTGGGAAATCCAACATGGATTCACTAGACAGTCTATAATTCTATTAATTGAAATGCTAATCCTTTGCACATGAACATCTGCTCATTCGAGAATATATGCAATGTATATTTACGCCCGTATGTTCTCTCTTGGAATCATTGATCGTCCTGTAGGGTTCAGAGTCTCTGGTTAACTTTCATTGAAGTCATAAAGTCTTCGTGGTTGTATGTAGTTGGAATGGATACTTCAGATGCATCTGCGGTTGTCTGTATTCTCGTCCTAGGTTTACGTAATTTCTAGCTGCAGACTAGTAAATCGTGTTCAAGATTTGCTCTTATTCTGTAGGGATCGATAGTCTCCAAGTTGAACCATTTCCAGCCGTGTAACCGATGCTCCACGTGGTATAGTCTTGTCCTTTGGTAGAGTTGTAGTTTAAACCACTTCACACACCAGCATTACCCGGCATGTGTTGGTCTTAGAAATTCAACCATTTGCAACCTTAGCTTACACCAGGGTTTGAATTTCATCAGGAGTGGGTTTTATGCGTTTCAGTAGAAAAGGGCAGTCCATGATGCTGACATAATGTCTATTCTCAGGTGGGCATAGCCACTGAATAGTTAATATTTATATGAAAATCCACACTCTCATTTAGAAGTTAAACATCACATTACATGTTTAATCACATACGTTTCACAATATTTAGATGTTTTCCCAGCTATCAGGTTTACAACACTTTAAGAAATACAGTTATGCGTGTTTCCTGTCCTTCATGAGATCACCGAATGAAACACACTCGTCATAACTGTCCCTTAAGTACCCACTGATCATTCCCACATTCTCAAAAGTATAAAGAATGTTTAATTCTCCCATTTTGGGGATTTAGGAGTTTGGCCAAGTGAAGTCCTTTGTACTCTCTCTGAATACTGCATGGTAGTTTCTATCCAGTGTTTATGACCTGAGCTACTAAACCAGGTTTAGTAGAAAGAGTGAGACAGGGCCACGATCTACATCCAGAAACGGACACGTCATGACACTACACAATCCGCCAAAATGTCAAAGTGGGAATTATGTTTTTAGAATCTTTTTCAAATGAATTAAAAATGAAAAGCTGAAATGTCTCGAGTCAATCAGTATTCAACTCCTTTGTTAAGGCAAGCCTAAATAAGTTCATAATTAAAAATATGCTTAATAAGTCACATAATATGTTGCATGGAGTCACTGTGTGCAGTAATAGTGTTTTACATAATTGTTTTAATGACTACCGCATCTCTGTACCCCACACATACTGTAAGGTCCCTCAGTCGAGCAGAAACTGACTGCATCTAGGTCTTCTCCTGAGCCTTGACTGTACGAACTGGCCATGACGGACCAAGCAGACCTGGACCAGTTCCGCAACGCCGTCTCCTCCCAAGGAGCCACCCTTGGAAGGAACAAGGAGTTCCTTCGTGGTCTTATGGGGGATTCCGTGGCCGTGACCGCGCATTGAACACTTTGCTGGAGCAATTCCACAGGTTGTCTGTCAGGCAGCCTACCACGACGGTCACCCCCCAACCCCTCAGTAACCCGGCTGTTAGCAACGCAGCCTCTCCAGCCACCCCAGTTTCTTGAGCCCCCCTTACCTCCCCCGGGACCGCTTCGCTGGAGAATCGGGAACCTGTCGGGCGTTTCTTGTACAGTGTTTTCTCATCATCGAGCTGCAGACCTCCTCCTTCTCCCCAGATCACTTGAATATAGCGTACCTCATCACGCTGTTGTCCGGGAGGGCTCTCGCCTGGGTTACGGCTGTGTGGGAACAATAGTCGGCCATATGCTTCAGTCTGGAGGAGCTCGTTTTTCATTCCCCATTGTCCGGGAGAGAGACTGCCCGGAAGTTACTGCAGCTTCGTCAAGACTCCCGCAGTGTGGCAGAATACGCAGTGGATTTGCGCATGTTGGCAGCTGAGAGTGCCTGCAACCCGGATTCGCTGTTCGACACATTCCTGCACGGGGTATCGGAGGTGGTTAAGGATGAACTAGCAGCCCAGGAACTACCGACAGATCTTGACTCCTTGCCTTGGCCATCCAGATCAATGGGCGGTTACGGGAACGCAGGAAGGAGAAGGGGGACGATTCCACACGCCCGCCCAAGGATTCCACCTCGTCTCCGTTGCCCTCCAGAGTCTCCAAAGTCTGCCGAATCACATCTTCCACAGCTGATGCAACTAGGCAGAGCTAGGCTGTCCCCAGCCGAACGTCTACACCGGCTTCACACGAAGAGTTGCCTGTATTGATGGAATACTGGTCATTTTGTGTCCTCTTGTCCACTAAAAATACCAGGCTCACCAGTAGGGGCGAGTACTCTGGTGGTCCATATGGAGAACTTTTCCTCTCCCCTTACTCGCACAACTTTCCATGCCATCCTACTGTGGGGGAACCAGTCGAAATTTCTCTGGGTACTCATCGACTCTGGGGCCAATGAGAGTTTTATGGACGCTACCCTGACTTCCAAGTTGGGCATCCCCACCCAGCCCTTCTCCATTCCCATGGACGTTAGCGTGCTGGATGGACGCTCTACAGGCCGGGTCACCCACAATACCACTGCCATCAACCTACGAGTGTCAGGGAACCTCAGCAAGGCTATCTGATTCATGATAATTAAGTCTCCTCAGGTTCCCGTGGTATTGGGATTCTCTTGGCTCCAGCGACACAATCCCCTTATTGACTGGACTGATGGTGCCATCATGGGCTGGAGCCTGTTCTGCCACACACATTGCCTGAAATCAGCGCAGCCTACCCTGGGACGTCTTCTGGTGGGCTCGGAAGTTGCCCCGGAACTCTCTGCCACCTCTCTCCGGGAGGTTTTCACTTCCTCCGCACTGACCATCATATGACTGCGGGATCGACCCTCTCCCAGGTACCACATCGCCACATGGAAGACTGTACTCTCTGTCGGGTCCGGAGACCAAGGCTATGGAGACCTACATTGAGGACTCCCTAGCTGTAGGGTGTATCTGTCCTTCTGCCTCCCCCGCCAGCGCATGGTTCATCTGTGGAGAAGAAGGACAAAACCCTGCAGCCTTGCATCGACTACCGGGGCCTCAATGACATCATGGTGAAGCACTGATACCCGCTACCACTCATCACCTTGACCTCCGAGCAGCTCCAGGGGCCACTGTTTTCTCCAAGTTGGACCTGTGGAACTCCTACCACCTGGTGAGGATACGGGGGTTGCGACTAGAAGACTGCCCTCCACACGGCCAGCAGTAACTATGACTATCTGGTCATGCCATTTGGCCTTAACAATGCCCCAGCAGTGTTCCAGGCCCTGGTCAATGACATTCTTCACAACATGTTGAACCAGTTCGTCTTCCTCGACGACAACACAAGTTCCACGTCGGACAGGTCCTCCAGCGCCTCCTGGAGAACCAGCTTTTTGTGAAAGCGGAGAAATGCAAATTCCATCGCTCCACCATTTTTTAAAAACCTTTATTTAACCTTTATTTAACTAGGCAAGTCAGTTAAGAACAAATTTTTATTTTCAATGATGGCCTAGAAACAGTGGGTTAACTGCCTGTTCAGGGGCAGAACGACATTTGTACCTTGTCAGCTCGGGGGTTTGAACTTCCAACCTTCCGGTTACTAGTCCAATGCTCTAACCACTAGGCTACCCTTCCGCCCCATCCCCTTCCTTGGTTACATCATCGCTGCAGGGAATGTACAAATGGATTCTGGGAAGGTGAGAGCAACGGTGGATTGGCCCCAGCCTATGAGTGCAGCTGCAATTTCCTTGGATTTGCCAACTTTTATTGTCACTTTATCTGGTGCTACAGCATCCTGGCATCCCCCTTGACCGCACTCAACTCTCCCAAGGTTCAGTTCACGTGGTCCCCAGCTGCTGACCGGGCGTTCCGGGACCTCATGCATCGCTTCACCACAGCTTCCATATTAGTTCATCCTGACCCGTCCCGTCAGTTCATGGTGGAGGCCGATGCTTCGGATGTCGGATTTGGGGTCGTCCTGTCCCAGCGTTCTGCCTTCGACCTTAAGGTACACCCTCTTCTCCCATCACCTCAAGGCCATGGAGAGGAATTCCGATGTTGGAAATCATGAGCTTCTCGCGGTGAAGATGGCTTTGGAGGAGTTGGAGGGAAAGGAACATCCATTCCTTGTATAGGCGGATCACAAGAACCTGGAATATCTCAACACTGCCAAGTGTCTCAATTCCAGTCAAGCTAAGTGGGCCCTGCTTTTCACCCGGTTTAACAAGTCCAAATGCTCATGCAGGTCCAGCCGAAAGTCGGGACGAAAACTTCTAAAAGTTATATTACAGGTCGAAGAATCTTGTCAAACTAAGTATAGAATCAATCTTTAGGATGTTATCATAAATCTTCAATAAAGTTCCAACCGGAGAATTCATATGTCTGTAGAGAAGCCATGGAATGCAGGTCGCTATCATGAGAAATGCGGGTGACCAGGACCTGGCTCTCTGCCAGACCACTGACTCAAAGAGCTCCATCCGGCTCCAAAACACAGTAGAAGCCTCATTCAAGTTTCTAAAGACGGTTGACATCTAGTGGAAGCCCTACTGTATATTCAATAGGGGCAGGGTTGAAAATCGACCGACCTCAGATTTTCCACTTCCTGTTTGGATTTCTTCTCAGGTTTTTGCCTGCCACATGAGTTATGCTATACTCACAGGTATCATTCAAACAGTTTTAGAAACTTCAGTGTTTTCTATCCAATACTAATAATAATAATATGCATATATTAGCAACTGGGACTGAGGAGCAGGCCGTTCATTCTGGGCACCTTTCATCCAAGCTACTCAATACTGCCCCTGCAGCCATAAGAAGTATTAAATAAAAGGTGTAAAAAAATGTTTTTATAATAATAATACCATTTTAAAAAATTGGCCAAGTCAGTGTCCAAAAATACAGATTTCCAATTGTTATGAAAACTTGAAATTGGCCCTAATTAAATCGGCCATTCCGATGAATCAGTCGACCTCTAGTGTGAACATGTGTACGTACCAGCAGGAGCAGGGAACATTATGTGCACTGCGCCAGCCCCACAGAATGGGTGGACAGAGACAGATGGGCTGATTGATAGCACTGTGCAAATAGTCTGACGATCAGCAGGACGTTGGAACATGCGTTTGCCCCTGTTTGTGTGTGTGTGTGTGTCAGCATAAAATTAAATTAAAATACTTTATGTGCATGAAGACAAAGGGCTTACGCCTGCCTACCCACCCACTCACAGGAATATCAAATCGTGTTTTTTAAAACAATGTGGTCCAAGTGGCGTAACTACAGTAGATGAAAACATCTATATCAACTGTGTGGCTTTGGAAAAGGTA
Organism: Oncorhynchus tshawytscha; assembly: GCF_018296145.1. Taxonomy (NCBI): domain Eukaryota; kingdom Metazoa; phylum Chordata; class Actinopteri; order Salmoniformes; family Salmonidae; genus Oncorhynchus; species Oncorhynchus tshawytscha. The sequence continues at coordinate 62,973,021 of NC_056440.1, forward strand.
CCTGCTAATATCCAAATCTCATAATTATTACACAAATTCACGATATTGTATATAAATGAATAACTGTACAATAAAGACATTTATCATAACAGGTATGCATAGGATGAATGGTCATTAAAATCAGTTGTCAAACATTGCAGCAACAAGGAGGAGGAAAGTTCCAGGCAGCCATAAACCAAGGTGGACAGGGAGGGACTCTCCAGTTTCACCACGCACTAGGGAGCTCCACGTACAATAACATTGACATGCCGACAATTTTATACAACCAAACATATCTCACAATTGTCTACACATTTAACCTGATAGCTTTATCTGCGACACCGACGGCCTGCTGAAGTGGGGTATAATGTTATCAGATCCTTCTCTGAGAAAAACGGAATCACTGTCACCACTCTCTAGAGTAGGGCGAAGAGGTAAAGCACACACATTTATCTCTCTCTCTGGCTCTTGTTTAAGTCCCCATTTTTCCTCTAGGCTCGCATTATTAGCCAAATAATGATCATTCTACGCAACTAGACAGGCCCACTGAAGATGGACCAGCCTGTTTGGATTTTTCAAAACTGCCCTATGGCAAGTCCATTTCTGGGATACGACATGGAATATACTGCATATTGCCTTAAATTTCACGCAGTGGGGGTCATATTCGTTCTGCTCCGTCTATGTACCTTGTCTTGGTCTAGACCAAACGACAACAATGGAGAAGTTGGGAAACACTAAACAGTACATTGCCTTGGTGGTGATTTTCAGTTTGACTCTCAGGCGTAATATCCACATGCTGTAATTCCATCCAGGACAGGCTGCGTAGAGTTTGAGTCACACACTGAGTGGGGAAAGGCACGCCACCCCAGCAGCAGCTGCAGTGTCAGGTGCTGGCCGTTCCAGCGGTTCAGCTACAGCACGATTCTCACAGTCACCCACATGACTTTTCACACCGCTCTCAAGTTGGCACAAACTGGATTTATACTGTTTATCATATAGGCCAGGCATACAGTAAAGTGACCAATCATAACGCGGTTCCCGGAGAGATAGCAGAGGCCCAGGGAGCTAGACTCTTTCCCTCTCATGTTTACATTTATACTCAAAAGGACAGTCTGCAACATTAACAATAGGAGGCAGACAGACAGATACAGCGACAGAGACAGACAGACAGAAACAACAAAAGAGAAACATGGCCTGAGCTAGCATTTGTTCCCCTCCAGTGCTTCAGGACTGCTGGTGTGCTCACTCTATGTACAGTACTCATCCATGCAAATCCTGGGCTGCTTCAATCACAGCCCTGTGCTCCTATAGGCTTTACAAAGGGCCTCAGAGCAGCATGGGGCTAGAGGCCTCGGTGCAGCCACGGCTACATCAATGGGTCAACAACGCCAGCAACAAAACTAACATGGGACGGACGGGAGGCTGCAGGAGGGAAAAGCCCTTCCAGGGCAACCACAAGGTCATATACTGTAGCTGCAGGGTTGGAGAGAGAGGGACACCGACTATTAAAAACCCAGAACTCCCCCTTTGACATTTTATTATTGTGTCTGAGATTTGATCAATTCAACCAAGTGGTTTCGGAGGGAGACACTTGATAGTATCACGAGGCAGTGATCAACAGCACTGATAGAAACCGAGTGGTGGTGTGTTATGAATTAAGATGATACATTGGTCATATACTTGTAAGAATATTCTGTTCTCTTTTTTTTTTAACTGGTTAAATTGCTATTTCTACCCTGCAACTTATCACAGGTGAGGTAAACTACACAATAAACAACTCACTTGCCCCCAACCAAATTAATTTGAATTTCTTAAGTGAAATTTATAATTTTGGGGGGATTCTGTGCAGTTGTAAATCAAACAAATACGTGTAAACACCAAAAGTTCTCAATTTCAAAGAATTGTATAATAAATAGTGAATGGTGCAAGGGGGACAATATATTTGACCACAATTATACATAGACAATAGTACCAGTCAAAATATTGGACACACCTACGCATTCAAGGGTGTTTCTTAATTTTTACTATTTTCTACATTGTAGAATAATAGTGAAGACATCAAAACGATGAAAAAAAGTGTTAAACATATCAAAATATATTTGACATTCTTCAAAGTAGCCTCCCTTTGCATTGATGACAGCTTTGCACACTCGTGGCATTCTCTCAACCAGCTTCACCTGGAATGCTTTTCCAACAGTCTTGAAGGAGCTCCCACATATGCTGAGCACTTGTTGGCTGCTTTTCCTTCACTCTGTGGTCCAACTCAACCCAAACCATCTCAAATTGGTTTGAGGTCGGGCGATTGTGGAGGCCAGGTCATCTGGTTGGATTTGTGTCACATGCTACAGAGTTGTGTGTGTACTCTGTACAACCTCTTATGCCGAGCCCAATATAAACCCCTAGCTCCTGCTTCTATTGAACCCTTCCAGTCTCTTAAATTGGATGCAGCATAGAACGACTGCCCCCTCTTATTGAAGCCACGGAAGTTCAAGGCCAAACACGGTACTGCAGGCATTGTTAGCAGAAAACAGGATTCCTCATTACAGTGAATGGAAAAATGGCTATGTAAATCAAATAAAAGTACTCGACAATTATGTTACCAATAATTGCTTGTAATACACCAAATCACACCAAATCGCACCCAAAATAAGCTAGAAGAACAATTTAGTTGCTAACGACAGCATACCGTACCACGGTCGGCCTTCAACTTGAGTTACTCAATAAGAAGGGGCAGCCCTGAGCTAGCCTGCAACGTCTCTTTCTGGAGCAGCTAAAACTGTGCATGTTATGTCTCCATGAGACCACATCTTAAGCGACTTCATTGGGCTTCAATGCGCTATTATTGAGTCTTCACATATGAATGGTGTCACATGATCAATGGCTTTGTCCATTCATATATACAGTCATTGATTGGATTAAGCAATGTGGTGAAAAAACCCCACCTAGCATAAAAGAGGGTTAATTAAGCAATAAGGCACCCCTGGGGTTTGTGGAATATGGACAATTTGCCACGGCTAAGGGCTGTTCTTAAGCACAACGCAACGCGGAGTTACTGGATACAGCCCTTAGCCATGGTATATTGACCATATACCACAAACCCCAGAGGTGCATTATTGCTATTATAAACTGGACACCAACGTAATTAGAGCAGTTATAAGTAGATCTATAACATATTGTTTATACCCTTCTTATCTTTTCAGATATACAAAAAGTATTTAGAGGTAGGGGCAAGGGATTTATTTGGGACTGGGACCTACTCTGCACCATGCCTACTCAATCAGGGTTCTCTCCCCTCCTCAGTCCCCCTCCCCACTACAAGCCCCGTGCTACTCCTCCTTGGTCATGTGACTGAGTGGACAGCAGTGCGGAATGGAAGGAATGTGATCGCATGACTGTTTACCCAACCAGCGCCGTGAGGAAGAGACCCTGCTCTCACACACACACAAATCACCATCACTGCCTAAAGCACACACACAACAGAACAAAAAACATATAGCCTGTAGCTTGTGACTCGTTTACCACACAGACACATCTTTTAATGGCTAAATTATTATCCCTTAGATTTCACAGCTCACAAACCATAATGAGCCAGACATAATAAACAAGAACAATCTAAAATAAATAAATTGATGAAGCTACCATGTGGCATTATACGATACAAAAATGAATCCATCAAATCAACTACTTTTCTTCAAGATAGCAGTATCGTCCTGTTAAAACTAGCCGACAGTAGGCAGTGGCCACACAGCAGCAGCACCTGAGTGTTTTAACATTCAGCCCTAGCTGTAGTGGAATACTCTGGGGATCACCTGACTGGACCCATCCCTGAGCCTGTGACAAACACATCACACAGCATATTGATCCAGCACTATTGATCCTGGGCTGTTTATAGCCAGGGGGGGCATCAATACTCACAACGCTCTCTCTGAAGTCCCTTTGGCACTGATATGTATTTCTAGAGAACATCAAAACTCCCCACAGCCAGTGGGAACTCCCCACAGCCAGTACTGGGAAATGGACTTGAGGGTCATGCAGTGTAGCAGTCGTCCATGACCATGTAAAAGGAGTAGGCCTGTGTGTTGTTATGTTGGGATGATTGTGTTCACTAAATAATCATCCCAAAACCGATTGCAGAGATAAGGCAAATAAATAGCTATACATCACTTAAAAACCAATAAGCCTTTTTTTAGTGCGGAGTTGGCTGAAGTGTAAAGGTTGTTTTGAGAAACTTAGAGGAATCCTAGACGTCAGCCTACAGAGATTTAGGTGCTGTCTAATTGATTTAGGTGCCGTCTGCTCTTATCCCAGCTGGCAGCCATCAGAGCAGGGAAGGAGGCTTTAGAGACCAGACATCTCCAACAGTGCAGGAGGATGGACGTCTTACATTCACAGGTGGACGGATCTCAACATCATGACGTACGTTAAACATACAAGTAAAGCGTTTCGGTGCAGATCAAAAGTCTACCACAGAAAAGTTGAATTGGTGCACCGGTAACAACAACAAAAACATTCCGCTCCATTACATACAATATTGTTACTAGGGGGCAATTACAGTCTTACTACACACACAATAGCATGAAGTGTAAGCAGTCAAATATTTCCAGATACTGAAATGTATTGAGTGAAATAAATCACTGAACTTTAACGTAAAATTGGGTGAATAACATTGACTGGCATTGTAATCCACAACAAAGACAGGTTCTACTAACATGACGACCTCTGCTTCCTGACTACTCGTCTGAGGTTTGACAGTATTCTGGTTAAAGGGAAGCTCTCTGAATCACATACAGGCAACCACAGAAACCCTGAACCTCAAGGCCACCACAATAAAGAGCCCAGTAGACACCAGAGGCCAGACATACAGTAAAAGTCTCCCTGTCTCATTCAAGCTACTTCCCTCTATCACTGAACTATCCTTTATACCACCTCTGGGACTAGGATTGGTCCTCTGACACTACCAAACATGAACAGACACACTCGGCCAGCAATACAAACCAACATCTTCACCGGACAAAGATATGGACAAAGATATGTCACATCGATGGCTCTGAACAAACTTTATTTGACTCTTTGCAAACTGGAATCCATTTATCCGGAGGCTGCATTCATTGTAGCTGGGGATTTTAACAAGGCTAATCTGAAAACAAGACTCCCTAAATTTTATCAGCATATCGATTGCGCAAGAAACCTTGGATCATTGTTCAAATCAAAATCAAATCAAATCAAATTTTATTTGTCACATACACATGGTTAGCAGATGTTAATGCCAAAATGCGTAGTTCCGACAATGCAGTAATAACGAGAAGTAATCTAACTAACAATTCCAAAAAAACTACTGTCTTATACACAGTGTAAGGGGATAAAGAATATGTACATAAGGATATACAGCAGCATAGGCAAGATACAGTAGATGATATCGGTACAGTATATACATATGAGATAAGTATGTAAACCAAGTGGCATAGTTAAAGTGGCTAGTGATACATGTATTACATAGGTGCAGTGGAAAAACCTTGGATCATTGTTACTCTAACTTCCGTTTCGACGCATATAAGGCCCTGCCCCGCCCTCCTTTCGGAAAAGCTGACCACGACTCCATTTTGTTGATCCCTGCCTACAGACAGAAACTAAAACAAGAGGCTCCCACGCTGAGGTCTGTCCAACGCTGGTCCGACCAAGCTGACTCCACACTCCAAGACTGCTTCCATCACGTGGACTGGGATATGTTTCGTATTGCGTCAGACAACAATATTGACGAATACGCTGATTCGGTGTGCGAGTTCATTAGAATATGTGCGTTGAAGATGTCGTTCCCATAGCAACGATTAAAACATTCCCTAACCAGAAACCGTGGATTGATGGCAGCATTCGCGTGAAACTGAAAGCGCGAACCACTGCTTTTAATCAGGGCAAGGTGACTGGTAACATGACCGAATACAAACAGTGCAGCTATTCCCTCCGCAAGGCTATCAAACAAGCTAAGCGTAAGTAGAGCGTCAGTACAGAGACAAAGTAACTTCGGCTGCAGTGAAGGAGAGACCGCATGATTCCGTTGCAGGCCGTGTCGTGGCACTGTATTGTCCTCAAAGCGGGCAAAAAATGTTACTCTACCTCCGTGATTCCGTTGCAGGCCGTCTCAATTCAACGGCTCAGACACAAGAGGCATGTGGCAGGGTCTACAGTCAATCACGGACTACAAGAAGAAATCCAGCCCAGTCACGGACCAGGATGTCTTGCTCCCAGGCAGACTAAATAACTTTTTGCCCGCTTTGAGGACAATACAGTGCCACTGACACGGCCTGCAACGAAAACATGCGGACTCTCCTTCACTGCAGCCGAGGTGAGTAAGACATTTAAACGTGTTAACCCTCGCAAGGCTGCAGGCCCAGACGGCATCCCCAGCCGCGCCCTCAGAGCATGCGCAGACCAGCTGGCCGGTGTGTTTACGGACATATTCAATCAATCCCTATACCAGTCTGCTGTTCCCACATGCTTCAAGAGGGCCACCATTGTTCCTGTTCCCAAGAAAGCTAAGGTAACTGAGCTAAACAACTACTGCCCCGTAGCACTCACTTCCGTCATCATGAAGTGCTTTGAGAGACTAGTCAAGGACCATATCACCTCCACCCTACCTGACACCCTAGACCCACTCCAATTCGCTTACTGCCCAAATAGGTCCACAGACGATGCAATCTCAACCACACTGCACACTGCCCTAACCCATCTGGACAAGGGGAATACCTATGTGAGAATGCTGTTCATCGACTACAGCTCGGCATTCAACACCATAGTACCCTCCAAGCTCGTCATCAAGCTCGAGACCCTGGGTCTCGACCCCGCCCTGTGCAACTGGGTACTGGACTTCCTGACGGGCCGCCCCAGGTGGTGAGGGTAGGCAACAACATCTCCACCCCGCTGATCCTCAACACTGGGGCCCCACAAGGGTGCGTTCTGAGCCCTCTCCTGTACTCCCTGTTCACTCACGACTGCGTGGCCACGCACGCCTCCAACTCAATCATCAAGTTTGCGGACGACACAACAGTGGTAGGCTTGATTACCAACAACGACGAGACGGCATACAGGGAGGTGAGGGCCCTCGGAGTGTGGTGTCAGGAAAATAACCTCACACTCAACGTCAACAAAACTAAGGAGATGATTGTGGACTTCAGGAAACAGCAGAGGGAACACCCCCCTATCCACATCGATGGAACAGTAGTGGAGAGGGTAGCAAGTTAAGTTCCTCGGCATACACATCACAGACAAACTGAATTGGTCCACTCACACAGACAGCATCGTGAAGAAGGCGCAGCAGCGCCTCTTCAACCTCAGGAGGCTGAAGAAATTCGGCTTGTCACCAAAAGCACTCACAAACTTCTACAGATGCACAATCGAGAGCATCCTGGCGGGCTGTATCACCGCCTGGTACGGCAACTGCTCCGCCCACAACCGTAAGGCTCTCCAGAGGGTAGTGAGGTCTGCACAACGCATCACCGGGGCAAACTACCTGCCCTCCAGGACACCTACACCACCCGATGTTACAGGAAGGCCATAAAGATCATCAAGGACATCAACCACCCGAGCCACTGCCTGTTCACCCCGCTATCATCCAGAAGGCAAGGTCAGTACAGGTGCATCAAAGCTGGGACCGAGAGACTGAAAAACAGCTTCTATCTCAAGGCCATCAGACTGTTAAACAGCCACCACTAACATTGAGTGGCTGCTGCCAACACACTGACACTGACTCAACTCCAGCCACTTTAATAATGGGAACTGATGGGAAATGTAAATATATCACTAGCCACTTTAAACAATGCTACCTTATATAATGTTACTTACCCTACATTATTCATCTCACATGCATACGTATATACTGTACTCTATATCATCGACTGCATCCTTATGTAATACATGTATCACTAGCCACTTTAACTATGCCACTTTGTTTACATACTCATCTCATATGTATATACTGTACTCGATACCATCTACTGTATCTTGCCTATGCTGCTCTGTACCATCACTCATTCATATATCCTTATGTACATATTCTTTATCCCCTTACACTGTGTATAAGACAGTAGTTTTGGAATTGTTGGTTAGATTACTTGTTGGTTATTACTGCATTGTCGGAACTAGAAGCACAAGCATTTCGCTACACTCGCATTAACATCTGCTAACCACGTGTATGTGACAAATAAAATTTGATTTGATATGCAGCTCAAATTCAGCCTGGGGCCTCTTTAAATAATATGCATCCTAATTTAGCTGTGTATCTCCAGGGGGATCAAGATGCACTCACATACAAATAGAGTAGGCACTAGGCTTAGGCGATATACTGTTTATACCATATACCGGGGTATTTCGAAATACCAACGGTATGATTTTCACTGCCATTGCGGGGGTTGCGTCCTATGCCACTGCTTATAACTATAAGACATCTAAGATGTGTCAAATAAATCAGATCTGGCTCAGGGCTCCAGCTGTGCATTTGGCTTGCTGACCTGCTAGCTAAGTGTGTAGATGTCAAGATCAAACTTCTTGGTTACAGCAGAGACATTCAACCCTCTTCTGGATCAAGATCGCTGTTACGTAAAGGGATTTGTGCGGTAAAAAAATGTACGGTTTGACGGGACTGAAATTCTGGATAACTCTCAGCCCTAGTAGGCACAGTCAGACACACACTACACTCATCATGCTTATAAACATGCCATTTCCACCCCATGGGGCTGTCAGAAACACAGCAATCACACCTCAAGGACCAAGGGATTGAGATATGGGCACAATAAATAAAATAAGACGGCTTTATTACAAGCGGATTTTTTGACAAAGTTCAAAGAACTTTAGCCAAGCGCATAGTCATTGATGCAACAAACTTAACATAATTACTCCATTTACAGAACAGCTCATTAAGGACAAAGAAATGCAATTATCTTTATTAAGCAGACTTGTTCACAAGCATCCTCCAGAGGCTGAGGTATCTGTAGACAGGGGCTGAGGTACGGTGCTGTAGACAAGGGTTGAGGTAGCGTGCCGAGGTAGCTGTAGACAGGGGCTGAGGTAGACAGGGGCTGAGGTAGCTGCAGAAAGGGGCTGAGGTAGGGTGCTGAGTGCTGAGGTAGCTGCAGACAGGGGCTGAGGTAGGGTGCTGAGGTAGCTGCAGACAGGGGCTGAGGTAGGGTGCTGAGGTAGCTGCAGACAGGGGCTGAGGTAGGGTGCTGAGGTAGCTGCAGACAGAGACTGAAGTACGGTGCTGTAGACAAGGGTTGAGGTAGGTTGCTGAGGTAGCTGCAGACAGGGGCTGAGGTAGCTGCAGACAAGGGCTGAGGTAGGGTGCTGAGGTAGCTGCAGACAGAGACTGAGGTAGGGTGCTGAGGTAGCTGCAGACAGGGGCTGAGGTAGGGTGCTGAGGAAGCTGCAGACAGGGGCTGAGGTATGGTGCTGTAGACAAGGGTTGAGGTAGGGTGCTGCTGTAGACAGGGGCTGAGGTAGCTGCTGAGACTGCAGACGGGCTGAGGGGCTGAGGTAGGGTGCTGAGGAAGCTGCAGACAGGGGCTGAGGTAGGTGCTGAGGTGGCTGCAGACAGGTGCTGAGGTGGCTGCAGACAGGGGCTGAGGTAGGGTGCTGAGGTAGCTGCAGACAGGGGCTGAGGTAGGGTGCTGAGGTAGCTGCAGACAGGGGCTGAGGTAGGGTGCTGAGGTAGCTGCAGACAGGGGCTGAGGTAGGGTGCTGAGGTAGCTCCAGACAGGGGCTGAGGTAGGGTGCTGAGGTAGCTGCAGACAGAGACTGAGGTGGGGGGCTGAGGTAGCTGCAGACAGAGACTGAGGTGGGGGCTGAGGTAGCTGCAGACAGGGGCTGAGGTAGGGTGCTGAGGTAGCTGCAGACAGAGACTGAGGTAGGGTGCTGAGGTAGCTGCAGACAGAGACTGAGGTAGGGTGCTGAGGTAGCTGCAGACAGGGGCTGAGGTGGGGTGCTGCAGACTAGTGGCATGTAATAGGGATGGATTAGGTGTATATAGGCCCTGTTCCAAATTAGATATCCTTTCTTTCTCAACTCCTGTGAAAAAAACAGATCTATATATGATTGGATGGGTAACTAAGGTTACCTACCAACCTACTTCTTTCACCAATCACAACCAGTTAATATATGTGATTACATAAAGAAGGGGGGAATGAAGGGGAGGGAGGCATTGAACAGGGTCAATGACGAAGGACTAGGAGGGGCAGAGGTCAGTCGAGTTTCAGACAGAGGCAGGAAGAGTGAGGAGGAGTCAAATTGAAGCAGGGGTCAGTGGGCTGATTAACACTGAGCATTAAATCATTGACCATGGATGAGATATCCTGACTCGCTCTAGTCATCCTTAGAGAATAAAAGGAGAATGGGAGACAATGCTGGGAACCATAGAGAGAAGGCCTCTTGAGTGAAGCAGTGATGAGGGTTCAGTGAAACCCCAATAATTTGGTCGGTGTGCATGTGACACTCCTAGCAGGAGTACTGGTTTAGAGAGAGAGAGAGAGCGAGAGAGAGAGAGAGCGCTTGTCTACACACACACACACACTCACCCACAGCATTCATTTGTTCCTGATGAGTTCAGCAGAGTTGACATATTTTCATTTGATCTTTCGAATGGAAAAAAACAAGCTCTTTGTTTGTGGATCTGATGTAGCGAAGTCCCATGCACCCGCCCATTCATCCCTGCCCCACTATCACCCCCTACTCCCACCCAGCAACCTCCATTCGCCAGCTCCAGTTCCCACAATACCCTCCCAACCAACCCACCACCCATAACATTCCTCTTTCTCTCTCCAAACATGCCACACTCACACGAAAGCTCCCACCAGTCCAGCGAAGGCTCTACAGTGCTCCACTGTGGGAACACACCCCGGGGTGTATGAGGGCTGAGGGAGATGCTCAAACACACTACTGTGGGCCTTGTGATGAGCACATGCCACTGTTGCCTGCTCCAAACACACACACACGCAACCCCTCAAGATCATGTACTGTAGTTTGTATCTCCATCTTAAACCACATTGAGACAACATGATGGATAGAATGGGTAGAACATGCATTATCAAGGAACACAGTTTGTGCTCTCAAGCATTGAAAATGCATTAGTCCAAATGACATTATCAAGGAACACAGTTTGTGCTCTCAAGCATTGAAAATGCATTAGTCCAAATGACATTATCAAGGAACACAGTTTGTGCTCTCAAGCATTGAAAATGCATTAGTCCAAATGACATTATCAAGGAACACAGTTTGTGCTCTCAAGCATTGAAAATGCATTAGTCCAAATGACATTCAAGGAACACAGTTTGTGCTCTCAAGCATTGAAAATGCATTAGTCCAAATGACATTATCAACAACTTATTTTCTGATCCTATAGGTTTGCAAGCCATACTTGAAGTCTCACTTGTACATATTCAGGTAGAACAGGGATGCTCCTCCATGCATCTTGATTAACAGGAAAGCATTGTCAGCCCTGATACCACTATTCCTCCAGGTTTTTCAAAGCAATGATCCAATATGTTTGCCTTTCCTCTAAAGTGAGCTACGTCAAATAGGCTAAAGCAGAACAAAATCCCATCCGCCTATTTCATGTTTCTCCTCCCGTGCTCCTGCACTTTTCTGTCATGTAAATTAATTAACTGCCTGCCTGCCTGCCTGCCTGCCTGCCTGCCTGCCTGCCTGCCTGCCTGCCTGCCTGCCTGCCTGCCTGCCTGCCTGCCTGCCTGCCTGCCTGCCTGCCTGCCTGCCTGCCTGCCTGCCTGCCTGCCTGCCTGCCTGCCTGCCTGCCTGCCTGCCTGCCTGCCTGCCTGCCTGCCTGCCTGCCTGCCTGCCTGCCTGCCTGCCTGCCTGCCTGCCTGCCTGCCTGCCTGCCTGCCTGCCTGCCTGCCTGCCTGCCTGCCTGCCTGCCTGCCTGCCTGCCTGCCTGCCTGCCTGCCTGCCTGCCTGCCTGCCTGCCTGCCTGCCTGCCTGCCTGCCTGCCTGCCTGCCTGCCTGCCTGCCTGCCTGCCTGCCTGCCTGCCTGCCTGCCTGCCTGCCTGCCTGCCTGCCTGCCTGCCTGCCTGCCTGCCTGCCTGCCTGCCTGCCTGCCTGCCTGCCTGCCTGCCTGCCTGCCTGCCTGCCTGCCTGCCTGCCTGCCTGCCTGCCTGCCTGCCTGCCTGCCTGCCTGCCTGCCTGCCTGCCTGCCTGCCTGCCTGCCTGCCTGCCTGCCTGCCTGCCTGCCTGCCTGCCTGCCTGCCTGCCTGCCTGCCTGCCTCCCTCCCTCCCTCCCTCCCTCTATGGGTGGCTCCCTGACTCTCTAATCACAGCTTCCCTTCTCTCTCTCCCTCCCTCCCTCGCCGCCTATCGGTGGCTCCCTGACTCTCTAATCACAGCTTCCCTTCTCTATCTGAAGGCCACCGCAATGCCTGAAAGGCAGCGACCAAGTGCATCCTCTCCCAAGCCCCCAAAAACACAAAGCACATGTCCGATATGACGATTCAAATACCACCAAAACATAATAAGCCTTCATTTGTTTCGAGGCAAGAGCACAACATAAATACAATTATGTGACAATAGATTTTAAAAAACGTTCTTGTTTTAGGCATTTTTAAAAATCCAGATCGTGTGTCAGGTATGAGCAGCTCATAAATAATTGTAATTACAGTGTTATTTTGGCATTCACCTTACTAGAGGCAAACAACTGTCGTAATATGGGGTATTGCGTTCGATTTATAAAATAGTGACATCTGAAAAACGATTTTGTCCCACCGGCAACGCTATTTTAATTGTGAAAAATTATATTTGTGCAGAAAACCCACGGGCCACATGTTTAACGCTCATTATTTAAACCTCTTGAAACGCAACCCACATTCCTCAAACTCAACTCCACAACACATGTCTTCAAAGAACGCATGACTCCGCTGTAACATTAAACACGTTATGGGCAGATAATGGTTACATAGTTGCAGATGTGCAACTAACTTTGTAACCGGCAGTCCAGCATTGGGTATAAAGAGAAACCCGACAGACAGCGTGTGCTGGAAGACGAATAGGCTATTGAACAGAAATAAGCACGTTGCAGCATTTGATAGATAGACCTACCATAGTCCTGATACCTAGACTCAACAGTTAGATACAAACACTGCAACGAGTAAGGTGCAAAATGTGTTCACTAACCAATCTCTTCTTATCGCACCTGTATATATTCTGAAAGATAACTATAATTGAATACATTACTAACTTGAAAGGCGTGCGCAAGTCAATAACATTTCTATTAAGCTAAGCGACTTACCTTGAGCGGATGGTCCACAGAAGCCCAACGAAAGTAAATAGAAAACCCAGATAGTCTCCACCGCCATGTAAAGCATTGATTTCCAGCAGAGGGCTGAAGCAGCGTGTGGGTCTCTACAGCCAGCTATACCGCTAGCAATGTATATACATATAATGCAATCCGCAATAATCCCCTCTCTGAAGTTGGCTATTAGTTCATGTATATCCCTTTGACACAGTCCCCTGCTTTCACTCAGAACAGGGTCGCATTTAGTTGGGAGAGAGCCGTCGTGTCTCTCGGCGCTTCATCGCCATGTTGTGAGCGAATGCAAGTGTGTGTGGCACACACGCGCGCACGCACGGACATATGCGCATACACACACACTCTCACTCAAACACACGGGCAAGTCACGCTTTAGGTGTCTATTGGAGCCACCTGAAACGCTGCCAATAATTTCACACACCCCCTTTCGTCGTTTTTGAGCTCTACGCTCGTGAATAGACTGCTGTGCGCCGCAGTCGTGCCAATATAGCCAGAAAAGACCTAGAATCAAACTCGCTGTATTGGGCTCCCGAGTGGCGCAGCGGTCGAATGCACTGCATCTCAGTGCAAGAGGCGTCACTACAGTCCCTGGTTCGAATCCAGGCTGTATCACATCCGGTCGTGATTGGGAGTCCCATAGGGCGGAGCACAATTGGCCCAGCGTAAATCAGGTTTGGTCAGGGTAGGCCTTCACTGTAAATAATAAATTATTCTTCACTGTCTTTCCTAGTTAAATAAAGGTAATTTTTTAAAATAAAAATACAATTCTGCAGTTTCATAGGGAGACACAGCTTGGTCAACTGATGTTTAAAACAGAAGTGCTGTCCAGTGGCGATTTTAGCATGTACATCTTGGTGGGGGAAACAAAAAATGTATAATTGGGAATGCATGCCAGCAAAGCCACTACAGAGCACAGCACTAAACAATACATTAATTGCACTATAACAGTGACAAACGGTGCCCACAAACTGTTAGGGTCCTACATAAAGCTGTCCCAACAGCAGAGCCAACACCTTTACCACTGCTACACCTGGATATCAGCTGAGTCTTGTCTGGCAGTGAAACAGTTCATTCAGCCTCATTTACTGACTTTAAAAAACATAGCTGATTTGGCTGACTTGCTTAAACAAATGTGGTTTCCACTGGCAATTGAGATGTACAAACTATGGCATAAGGGGATGACAAGCGGAAAAGACGCAATCCGTAATCGGTTAAGACATTAATGGGATTGACATAGTCAATATATCTATTTGTTCAGAACTTTTGAAATGTACAGCGAAAGAATTCAGAACATGGGCCGTTCTTACAGTGTTCTCCCAGTACACCAAGTCAGAACAGTAGGATAAAGAAAGTCTGCATATAAGCAGACAATGAAAGCTCTTACAATATTCAATGATTACATTTCTCTAAAACAGGTTATAGGCTACATGTGTAACCAATGTGAAATGGCTAGCTAGTTGCGCGCTAATAGCGTTTCAATCGGTGATGTCACTCACTCTGAGACCTGAAGTAGTTGTTCCCCTTGCAATGCAAGGGCCGCAGCTTTTGTGGAGCCATGGGTAACAATGCTTCGTGGGTGACTGTAGTTGATGTGTGCAGAGGGTCCATGGTTCGAGCCCGGGTCGGGGCGAGGGACGGATGAAAGCCTATACAGTTACACATGTGCACCACCAAGTCAGAACAGTAGGCGAAATTAAGAGGGGAAAATAGACCAAATTATTAGGGTGAGGCACATGGGCTAGTAACAGCTTACTACACAACTTACACTTAGTATTACCTAGCTAAGGGATACATACTTACTTAGCTAAGGGATACATATCTCCCTGGCATATTACATCACTTATGCAGCAGCATACAATACATTTTTGGACTCACTGTGTTGTGCTGTGCTCACTTGAACAGAAAGGTGGCGCTGCGGGCCTTTGTGGGAAAATTTTGTCTGACACTCTCTGGATGTATAGTGCTTTCAAGACAACTGGACAACTGGAAACAAGGTTCAAAACTTATTTTCCCAGTCGGAGCTCGCTTGTTTCTGAGTTCCCAGTTGATTGACCTCACTGAAGTCAGATTTCCCAGTTCTGAGTTAACAGTTGTTTTGAGCGCTCCAGAAATCATGCTGGATTGACAGCATGGCCAATGTTGAATGTTTATCATTTTAATGTGAAAAGAGACCCTTAAACCCAGAATTGGGACCACACACCCACTCCACTGAATAGCAGGCTAATGATTGCTTTGCAAATGCTTGCAGTTAGCCACTGATTCCTTCCAAACCACTCATTGTTGAATTTGCAATAGCCAACTTGTTGTGTAATATTTATGTCCAATGGCCGATGAGCACTTTTACGTTTTATCTATAATGTATATTCATTTGACAAAGATTGAAAGGGTTTGCCAGTAGATTGTCGACTTGATTCATGATGATGACTGCTAGCTAAGATTTTAAAAGTATGATGCTGACATGATCAGTCCTATCAAAGCTACTGTAGATGTAACGTGATTTGACATGATATTTATCTGTGGCCAATGACCTTGAGCCTTCTTGGATGGACACTTCTAATGTAACTCTATGGCAGCACCCAAGGAGCTTGAATTTTCAAGTTCTACCCTTAGATTTGGCAGTGACGTAGTGTCCCTATGAGTGACAGAACACTGAGCCAATCACGGCACAACTAGAGAACATTACCAAGCCCTACACTCCGTATTTTCCGCTGGCTGCCCCACCACCACAGAAAGCACTGAGCTAGGCTGCCCCACCTGCCCTGAATGACGGGTCGCCACTTGTGGTGTCCAAGGTTGGGTGCACCTGCCATGTGTTCAAGATGCACATGTGGCACTCATACAGCCTACAGAAACGCAAGCTTTCTCCCAGATAACTATTCATATCACATCATTACGATAGCCAACATAATACATGCTCCCTAGTTGCTATATGGTTGAACTAGTACCCCAAAATCAGTTGAATTGGCAGGTCATTTTTATCTCAACTCTCAGGGCAGGCAGCCTCACCCTCTCCCCTATCTAGAGGGCTGAGAGAGAGAGAGAGGGAGAGAAGAGAGAGGGAGGTAGAGAAAGGGTAAAGATGAGGACCAGGGATTGAACATGTGCTCACCAGTGAAGGGCTCTGACTGCATCCCAATCACCCATCTAGTCGCCGCCTGCCCTGCCCTGCCCTGCCCTGCCCTGCCCTGCCCTACCCTGCCCTGCCCTGCCCAGCCCTGCCCTGCCCTGCACCATGTGTTAAGGGACCCACCGTTGGTTTTCACATGCAAACACACAGCAGGAGCCAGCTGGACCCCAGCCCTCTGAGAGAGAGAGGAGACAATAACATGCTGTGGCATACCCAGCAGCCCCATGTGCTGTTTCCGCTCTGCAGCCAGGGGAATAGTATGCCTACAGGAGGAGATGGGTTGGAGAAATGTGGCTGAGGGATTAGTGCCTGCACAGACACTTTGCATTGCAGCCCCTCGTTTCCAGGGATCTGACGGGTCGATCTGAGTCCATCCTGTTATTGTGGTGAATAGGTAAGAAGAACTCCCATCTCCTGTTCAATGCCTCGCCAATGTACAATGCACTCTGTCTATGCCTGGTGTTGAAATGCGTCCCGTGTGATTGGATTATGGCTACATTCAGAGAGATTGGTGTTTTGGGCCAGGTGGGATGAATTTCAATACCATGTGCGGACACAAATCCTGTGATTGTGTTGTTATTTGGATAATTTGCTCTTGGATTAGAAAAGTTCCTTTTGAGTGTAGTACCAGATGTGGTTGGGACTTGAGTGTTTGTGGTCTGACAACGCTTTCTCTCCTTTCACCAGCCGTCATAAAATACTGAGTGCATTGGTTACTTCAACACAGGAACATCTGTCCGTAAGAGGTAGTACAGTATATAGTATATGACCCCTGCAATTAAAACTCTCCATCAACATGCAAAGTGTAGTAGGTTGCATTCTGAAAGTGATTACTTACCCAAGAGAAATATGTTCCTACTTTAACCAAAACCTAAATGAATGAAGCCTTTATTAAACCCTTTATAAGCTATGTGATGCTTATGAAGACTTTAGAAATGCTTTTAAAGTTGCTTGTTAAAGGTGTGATCTCGAACGGTGACTGAGAAAGAAAAAGAGGAAGAGCGGACAACTTCTACGTGTGTGACATGTGACATGTGACATAACAGGAGCAGAGGCTGCAATGTTGCAGTTTTAAAGCAAAGTTTGCTGCAATTCTACACAGTCTGCCACGTGGCGGAGAGATGATTTTGCAATTTTATAACATGTTTCATGCAATTCTATTCACCGTTTTACAGCTAATTCCATGCCATTCTACACAGTTTGCCATATGGTGAAGAGAAATGTTTGCAGTTTTAAATATGATATTTGAGTGAGAGTGACTAACAGGATCAATGGGGCCCCCAGGTCGGTAAATCGACCACGATTACTACAAGTTTATACAGCTGGCTAGACTAATTCAACAATCTAGAAAATGTTAGCTGACAACTCTGCTCTGATCTTAATTCACTCTATTCCCCCCAAACCACAAACTGACAGAACCTGCCAGAACAACAACAAGAGTACCCCATCTGTGATTTGTTAACACTACAGAAACAAGCCTCGCAATAGATGGAACACATTTTGAGATCTGTGGCGCTGTGATTCTACACTGGTCTCTCTCATTACCACATCAAAGGTTATTTTTGTCACAGGACAACACAATACAGATATAGGATCTTCATTTGAGCCAGGTTGCTACAGCAAGAAAATGATCCTGCAACAACAGGATATGTGAATTATTATGTAGATTATAATCAATGGACATTTTGTAGGTGTTGATACATTTTTTGTAAGGGAAAATCCAGTCTGAAAGATGCCTTTTTAAAACTAAAATACACAACCTGTTTTAAATAGCTGGAAAGTCCTATTTCAACAGGGTGATCAAATTAAGATTCTACATCTGCCCCAGGAACTATGGGTTGCTATTTTAACTCCTTTCTCTTCACAATGAAAACAAGTCAGTGAGAGCGAGCCAAGAGAGATAAAGATAGGGCAAGCTTATTGCAGACAAATTATTTGTACACGTTGAGGTTCCACTTAATGAGGCCAATTAGGATAGTAAAGTTGTCAGGCTTCAGTGAACAGGGAAAGTAGTTTTTCTTTAGGCAATGAACCCAACGTTTGTGTTTTTCCTGTGTGTGAACAAATCAGATTTTTCCTTCTTCTCCTAGGGCCTTTTAAAACTTAATTGGTTGTGTGTGGGTCTTTACATCTTGGACAATGGATGGCAGTAGTAGACAGGATTACTATGCTCAGAGGAGAGGCTGAGGCAGAGCGATTGTAAAACCAAATAGACCCAAACCCTGTTCTGTCTCGCGGTACACTTTTAATGGTTGTCAAAAAGGCCTTGCAAAGTAGTTGAGATAAGCATCCATTTTCTTCTCTTGCCTCCCCTCCCAGCCACCTGTACGGTCCCATATCTCTCCTGGCCTCTATCTCTGGCTGTAGTTCCTGCCCTGGCCTTTGTGCTCTGTAGAGGTCACAGTGTTCTTGAAGTGCAGAGGTGTTTGCATTTTGGTCGTGCTGACTGCAGTAGCCTCCACAGTGGCTGAGTTTCGTCCCCCCAAGGTCTATCTGTAGGACAGGCGGCAGCAGGGTTGCTCTACAGCAAGGAGAGAAGAGGACACCGACAGAACACTGCCCCCTGGTGGAAAAGATGAGGGGATGTTACATCAGACAAACATACCATGAGTTATGTCACCAAAGAACATGCTACAGGGGACGAGAAAAGACAAAAGACCAAAATAAGTATCTTATGTACTTCTTTTTTCATTTACATGTCAGATGATGCAATTTGTGCGCAATTTAAACAACAAAAGTGGTTTGGGTGAAATGAATAGCTTTTTACTACGTCTTTTTCTTCTCAGAACAGCCATTTAACTAACACTAGTAGAATCATTTGGGGAGCAAACTGTGCACTATGGTGAAGTTCATGGTCCATGTTTGCATATGTAAATTAGGTTAGTGTGTGTGATTGGCCCGGCTTGGTGTTATCCCACCCCCTTCCGCTGGAGGGGTGCCGAGTGCATGCTTGGCGAGAGGTAAGGGGTCTCCATAGAAACCAAGACTTAGGGTGACTGGGCAAATGGTTTACTTTAGTAGTACAATACCACCAGGGTGCACTGGCAGCATGCCCAACCCTGGAGCACTGAGGGGGGAACAGGGTGGGAGGAGGACATTCATATTCAGAGTTTAACAAGGCAAACATGTACTTACCTCACACACGCACATGCGCGCGCGCACACACACACACACACACACACACACACACACACACACACACACACACACACACACACACACACACACACACACACACACACACACACACACACACACACACACACACACACACACACACACACACACACACACTACTATTCAATGAGGGACCAGTGTGTGTGTGTGTTCATGATGTAATGCCTCCCTCTTTTCATTATTCTGAGCACATCCTGGGTTATGATCTCATGGGCAAAGGCACAAAAGCCCAGCCTTCTGCCCACTCCTACCAATCGGCCTACAGAGGGAGAGGTGAGGGGTGAAGAGAGGGAGGGAGCAGAGAAGGGAGGAGAGAAAACATGAACTCTGTCCTCTATCTTCTTTTCTGGGCCGTTGAACATACAGTTTAAAAAAAACGTAATTAGCTTAAAAGTAGATGTTAAATCTCAGTAAAAGGCTGTGTGGCTCGGTCCTGCTCTGGGAAGGAAAGCTCAGTCCTGCTCTTCTAACATGTCGTCATCTCAAGTGCCCCATCAATGGGGGCCTTGTTAGCTGTGGGAGAGAGAACCTCCACCACCAGCCAACTCTTATCGGTGTTTTGGCTTTCTATTGACGGTGCATGTGATTAGAGATGGTTTTAATAAGCACTGTTGAGACTGGGCCTACCGCTGGTGAATATTCATGGAGTATAGAGAGAGGGTCATATAGGAAGGAGGAAGGACGGGGGAGATGGGGAGAGGGCGGTGGAGGGAAGGAGGGGGAGAGAAAAGTGGAAGAGTTGCAGGAGTCTTAAGAAGAAGCAGGGAGCTCCTGAAAGCCTGTTCAGAATGTTTCAAAGACATTCACATTTCCATCTGTGAGTCTCTGATGGAGATTTTGTGTAGCATGAACATATTTCATGCTACACAGACGTAAAGAGAATGGAGCTTATGTCTGTACATTCTCTGGTGTCAGGGAGGCAAGAAGGATCTCTCCCAGAGATGTGCTGACCTCTAGTTGGCCCTTGTTATATCTGAAAAGCTTCAGAGCCATTCCAACATGAATATCTTATAAACTGGAAACAGACATTTCCTCTGGCTGGGAAGAATTGGGGTAATGATTCAAACGACATCACCCATTTGGAACTATACACTCTTAGAAAAAAGGGCTCCAAAAGGGTTCTTCGGCTGTCCTCATAGGAGAACCCTTTTGGTTCCAGGTAGAACCCTTTTGGGTTTCATGTAGAACCCCCTGTGGAATGGGTTCCTCTATGGGGACAGCTGAAGAACCTTTTAGGTTTAGATAGCACCTTTTTTTCTAGGAGTGTAGTAGCGAATCTTAATTATGGTGAAATTTCCATGTGGCTTTTCTAAAAACGGCCTGTTTATCCTCAACACTCCAAAGCGTATCCATCCACTGCGTTAGTTGGTGTTGGACAGATAATGTCAGTGTGAAAAGAATGCTTCAGGAAAAGATGATCATTGTTGAGGGAAAGACCCTGTTTCATGATGGCAGACTATTCCAGAGAGGAGAGGAATATATTGTTCATTTAGTCATCTACTGCAGATCAATAAGAGGCAGTGATGAGCAGTGATGAGCAGTGATGGCCTTCTGGTAGAGAAAACTATGCTGGCCAAGCCTTCCTCTCCCTGAAGCTGTTTGTGTGTGTGTGTGGTGTATGTGTGTGTGTGTGTGTGTGTGTGTGTGTGTGTGTGTGTGTGTGTGTGTGTGAGAGAGAGAGAGAGAGGGGGGGAGGGGGAGAGAGAGAGAGAGAGAGAGAGGAGAGAGAGTGTGTGAGTGTGTGAGTGTGTGTGTGAGAGAGAGAGAGAGAGAGAGGGGGAGAGACAGAGAGAGAGGGGGAGAGAGAGAGAGAGACAGAGAGAGACAGAGAGAGAGAGAGAGTGTGTGAGGGTGTGTGCGTGTTTATAGAGAGGCTGGTCTGTGGCATCTTACATTACTGTATTGGCCTCCAAGCCAGAGGCTGGGGGTTTACACGAATGAGGCTGGGGGTTTACACTGAGAGCAGACATGTATGCTCTACACATACCAAGTGCCCACAAGGGTTATGTGGGTGCTGTGTGTAATTGTGTGTGTGTGTTTTGTGCAAGTGGAGTGTTTTTGAACTCACATGTACTGCATGTCAGTGGAGGCTGCTGAGGGGAGGACGGCTCATAATAATGGCTGGAATGGAGTCAATATTTTGGATACCATTCCATTCACTCCATTCCAGCCATTATACTCCACTCCGGCTATTTGTATGAGCTGTCCTCCCCTCAACAGCCTCCACTGGTGCATGTGTAAACATGGTGTCTCTGTATGTGGATGTTAGTTTTTCATATACCTGCATATACTCTGAGTGTGAGTGTGAGTGTGTGTGTGTGTGTGTGTGTGTGTGTGTGTGTGTGTGTGAGAGAGAGAGAGAGAGAGAGAGAGAGAGAGAAAGAGAGAGAGAGAAAGGGAGAAAGAGAGAGAGAGAGAGAGAGAGAGAGAGAGAGAGAGAAAGTGAGAGTAGGTTAGTGAGAGAGAGCGAGAGAGAAAGAGTGAGTGAGTGAGTAAGTGAGTGAGTGAGTAAGTGAGAGAGATAGAGAGATAGAAATAGACAGAGAGAGAGATGGAGAAAGAGAAAGAGAAATAGAAAGAGAAAGAGAAAGAGATATCCAGCATATCCAGTGAGCATATTCTCTGAGTGCCTCTCTCTCTGTGTGTGTGTGTGTGTGTGTGTGTGTGTGTGTGTGTGTGTGTGTGTGTGTGTGTGTGTGTGTGTGTGTGTGTGCGTGCGTGCGTGAAGATAGAGACCACACTCTGAACAACAAGTAGAAACCCACAGCTCTCAAAAAGGTGACCTATACAAACCCAGTGTCACCAAAGTATCTTCAGCAGCAGCAGTAGCAGTAGCATACTGACCTAGCTCACTCACACTTTCACAGTTAGAGGAAAAGTGGCTAACAGTGCCCCCTAAAGGTCGTTGAACAGAAGTGCTACTGCGGGATTCCTGTGTTCTCCTTCTTTGTTGTGATGAATCCCACACCCTTCCTCTCAGCATGTGGCTCTTGGCATCCTCCAGCCTGTTGGTTTCAAAGCAAGGCCCCTGCCTGCCAACACAAGAATTAGGTTACAACAGGGCTTTAGTTATGCAGAATAAAAGCCAAGTATTGGAAATCAAATGACAATTTAACAACTTATCATGCAGTGCACTGCAAGGTTAAGCTCCTTAGCCTTTTGATTGAGGAATCACCAGATGTCCATTCATGCTGCTTTCAAATAATGACCATGCATATTCACCTAAGTTTCACCTGGATTTATGTTAGAATGGACTCAGGATTTAACCTACAAGAAAGCACAGTAAACTTACAATGTAAACAACGTACCCTCTCTAGATGCCCTGTAGTGACTCTCTACAGGGAACAAGATATACCTGTATCTTTTTACTTTGTATGACTAACATCCCAGTCAGCCATATGCAGTATGTCAGGTCTAACCTTAGCTTATGTCACCAGCTCTGATGAGCACAGACTCATTCTCCCTGTCTCACCGGCTGACCTTCAGCCCCCACCACCCAGCCAGCCACGGTAATGAAATACACAGGGCCATATGAGTTTGGAGCCACTGGTGGAAATAAATCACAGGTTGGCCTTACAGAGAGGAGATAACTGACTGACAGCGTCTGTCCTTACGTGAACTGAACATCAGCGGTTAGGCTAGGCTATACTGTCTGTCTGCTCTCTGGGGGGAGGGGGGGAATCATGTCCACCAGCTTTTTTTCATCTCTGTGAAAATGTAAGTGGCTGGAAGAATCCTGATAAGGTTTTAAAAGAGAGACATGTCCAGGTGGGCAAAGATGGGGAGTTTAGTTCAGTGAGTTATTCATGGTAGATTTTATGGTAGAGTTCTCCAATTGTGTCCCTAGACCTGATTTGATTTTTAGTAAGGATCTCTTTTAGCCCAAGGGCTAATGTTCCAAGAGTCCAAGACTCAAGTACGTATTCATCCCATGCAAATATGTGCATATTTTAACTTTGTGAAAGATATTGGATTCACTGATTGGGCACCATGTATGTACGAATGATTAATGTTGGGGATATGAGTAATTGAACAAAGGGACAATTGGATCTGCTGTTGGAAAGGGCAGGAGAGGCTCTATGGTCATTACATCCAATTTGTCATGCTAAGCTATTTGAGGACAACAAAGGAAGGGCTATACCAGACAGTGCAGTTTGGGTATGCTATTAATTATTGTTGGAATGGATGTGTAGAATGTTTTAACCAGTGTTGAACATAAAAGTTGAGGTTTACTGTAAACAAGAGAAGCATAGTGAAAAGGTCTGCATGCTAAATTCATCCATCATAAAGCATTAAAACATACATGTCATATTACTCTGTAATATGAGGAACATTCATAGGATGAGTATGTCAACTGTATAGATAGATGATACTGTAACTCCAACCAGTAAAGCTGTGCTGAACTGAACTCCCTGACTGACAAACCAGAAACCAACCAATATCAACACTGCCATCTGCTGGCTAACACCCCCTCCTGTTTTGTACATTATTGATGGAATACATTAATAAACAGTAAACAATGTTAGCCCTGCCCATAAACCCTATGGCCCCTATCAAACAGTATAAATGAGACCCCTGACAGACCGTAATTGCTGACCATCATTTCTGCATATGAATATCAAACATTAAGTGAAAGATTGTATGCCAATGACTAACCAAAATACCCACTACTTGATCATTATTGATTAATAATCCCGTATTTGATTAATTTCATAAACATTCATTTGGTGATCATTATGAGTAAAATGATCGAAGCGCACCAGTAACACCAGAGTAGGTCACTGATGACATGGCTTTCTCTGTTGACAGCGGGCTATTAACTTCAGCACCGTGGAGAGCAGCCGCCATGGAACAAGGGAGAGCCCGATAGCGATTGGATAATAATGTTAAGACGCCGAAATCGCGAGTAGAGAGCAGTGTGCCTATTGGTCAGGACTGATAGGACAGCAGATTCACGGACAATGATAGGACAGCTACGGCATTGGAGATGCATTACTTCCACGACCTCGTATAAAAAAGTGAAATAACAGTGATTTATTCTACTTTATCTCTTCATTATCAAGCTTTGTCATTCCTCATATTCGATGTGGTGGAACTGATAGCATGCAGCCGAGGGACAGGACATTGTAAATAGCAACAGTGCGCTCAGGACAGGAGGAGGTAAACAGATTATGTTTCCAATGGAATTCCGTTGATCCCTATCAGGATAGCACTAATTTCAAAGATAGCGGGTTGACTTGAAGCGAGTACCGGTAGTATATCGGTCTATTCAGCGAATTCAAATCAAAACACCACGAATGTTAGGCTATGAAGACTGATTTAGTAAGTCTCCACTTTTACTCGCACACCGGAAGGATCCCAGTTCGTAAACCCTGAAGAGTCACCATTGAGCCATGCCACCAACACGTCTCTGTGTGTGTGTGTGTGTGTCAGCAAATCTCTTCAGTCGAATGTGACAAGTGACAACGTTGAGATTATAGATCTTGAAAACACTGGATAAAAGCATAGCTACAGTATGTCACAAGTGGTGTCACACATAAGCTGCACACTGACATAATTGATCCATCTCTTTCTGTCAGTAGTCTTTGTTCAATTATTGTGTTAGACCTACTAATGTAATGTGCAAATACATTTCACCAGTGAGTGCAAAAGCTGATTGGTACTGAGTTTTAGAATGACTGCATTTACAAAGCTACACTTTCTTTATTTGTAGGTTCAAGAGATTGAGGACCAAAACATTCTGAACAATAAAATCAACAGTCATGGCTGGTAAGGATTTGCATTCAATTTAAATTGACACATAGTATGCATATGTTTTGGTACATTATCATGGTGTTCGATGAAAGTCATTTACTTTACGGTTTGGCTCTCATCAACCAACCAATCATACAAACAATATTATCTAGCCTAACATGACACAACTGCAAATGCTACCAATGTATTATTGACTCATGAAATGATTGTCATGTCTCCAGCAGAGAATAACTTCCCTCCAATACCGGGGTTCATCCCCTTGCAGCCATGTTTCTACCAGGACTTTGACGAGGAGATCCCTGAACAGCATCGCACCATGTGCAAGAGACTCTACCACCTGTGGATCTGTGAGTGCCCACTGCCCACTACCCACAGCCCACTAGCCTCTGCCCACTACCCACAGCTCACTAGCCACTGCCCACTACCCACAGCCCATACTAGAACAACTCTAGTCAGCCACTCTGTTATAGAGTCCACATATTTACGGGTTATGATCTCTTATTGCACTGTTATACTTGTTTCACACTACTGAGCTGAGCCAAGAGAGCCTAGCCAAGCTGCACTGCGCTGGCCTGATTACTCATCAACCATAGTTGCTGGAAAGGAACGTGTGAAAGGAAAATAAGTGTGCCAGGACAGTACGGTTCAGGAAGCCACAATAGTGTAAAACAAGTTTCCCCTCTCTCCAGTGTAGCCTACTGTTCAGATTAGATCATTGTGGTGAACACACAGGAGCTGACAGTTAACCTCTCCCATGCCACATGGGTTGTCTTCATCCACCACAGCTACAAAGAATGACGGAGGGTCTTCTGCTCTAACTAGATATGTGTAGGTCAGCAGTGGTCGGTGCCATTTAAGATGAGGGAAGAGCATTTTTTTTTTATGAGCACGAGCATGGACTAAATCAATTATTTAGTGACGTGAATATATTTCGTATAATTTTATCTAAAAAGGATCACTTTTCCACTGTTTCACTATTTACATTTTCCTGAAATTCACTGAGTATCTGCCTTCACTAGTGTGTCTGTCATCCAGGCCCGTGGGATGATGCATACGCTGCTCCTTCTTCACATTTAATGACTTATCCTTTATTCTCTCTGCAGATCCCCCCCATTAAGTGATAAACATGTAAACAGGTATTCTGTACCTCTGTGTTTGCACTTATACACCAAATCCAGTGTTGATGGAATGTTGTGCTTGCTCTGCATGTTTGATGTTTCTATGAGTTTATGTGTCTATGATTTTAGTCATTCTAAAATGTAACCCCTTAAACTCACCTCATTGAATAGTCACCCTTGTCACATTAGATTTATTGGTCAAGAATAGACAGAATTGTACAGAAAACTCAAAGGTATTCTTTGCTCAACTTAACCAATTAAAATACTTCTAGCCTTCACTTCATTTCTTTGCCTGAGATGGAAAAAAAAGACTAATCACTTAATGGGTCTATTATTATAGCTCTGGTTGGGTTTGTAAAAGACTAATCACTTAATGGGTCTATTATTATAGCTCTAGTTGGGTTTGTAGCTTGGATGAAGGGATATCTCTTCCCTTTGTGGACCAGTAATTGAAGCTGATTGGCTGCCTGTGGCAGTTCTGTGGAGCAGGCCGGAACTGAACCTCTAGCTCACGCAGTGCTTTAAATTACAACCAATTTGTTCTTAAGAACAGTAGGTTTGCTAGATTACTGAGACTTAGAGCAAAACAGAGAAGAGAAAGAAAATATGGACATCTGCAGAAAGGACACCCAAGGAACCGGAGTAGACAGAATGTGCACATTTATCTGAGAGCTGGTTCCCTGACTGGGGTTATACTGTATTATACTTTGGCATTGTTCTACTGGTGTGTATAACAGTGTGTTCTCCTGGTGGTGTGTTTTATAGTGTATGCAATCACCCTGGCTGTGAATTTGGCGGGCTGCTTTGTGTGGATGCTGGGTGGAGGGGGCGTGACAAATTTTGGCATGGCCATCATATGGTTGATTCTCTTCACCCCCTGCTCCTATGCATGCTGGTTCAGGCCCATCTACAAGGCCTTCAAGTAAGTGGATTTCATACACATCCATAAGGTATCCAAGTACCACTAGATCCTTTTAAGCTATAACTAGGGCCCATAGTTTTTCTTGATCAGGCAATGTGGTCAGGAAACCCCCCTGGTCTTACTATGACACCATTATGCTTGATCATAGGGATATACCGTCAGTCAAGGGAAATCAGTTACCGCCAAGAGAAATCTAACAAGTACCACACTGTATAATGTGCTGTGTGTCCGTGTATTTACAATTCCTTTTTGTTGTTCTCCGAGGACTGACAGCTCGTTCAACTTCATGGCGTTCTTCTTTGTGTTCATGGCCCAGGTGGGCATCAGTATTATCCAGTGCATAGGGATCCCAGGCTGGGGAAACTGGTAAACTGCTTACACATTCAAATCACCTTCAATAATAAGCCCATTATAAATGATTATACACATGTATCAATGCTTAGAAATGTTCCATAATGTATTATACATGAAAGCTATTGTGTTACCGACAAATGTTTAGCCAAAACATTTATGTCTTTAAAACAACAGCAGTATAACCTCCTACATTACCACATCCTGTCATATCATTAACAATGCAATAGATGACAGTCAGGAAATAGCCTCACTCAGGACATTTATGACTCCATTCTGTCATTCTGTCTGAGTTTAAGGCTGTTAAGGGCTAAATGTCACCTGGCTTCACTTTGATTAGCAGATATAATTGTAATGGCAGCTTCCATAAAGTGTATAGATGTCAACATTCAGAAATGGATGGTTTTATATGTGGGATATAAAACTTTTTTAAGGCTGATCCATGATATTAGCCTGCTACATAAAGTGATCATTGATCGCTGTCAAAGTTTGGAAGGTCTTCCTAATTTTTGGTATACTCAGTGTACACGAGCAAAAGGTAACTGTCTTCTTCTTCTCTACATCTCTCAGCGGCTGGCTGGCCACCATCTCTTTCTTCAGCTACAACCTTTGGATCGCCTTGCTGATGCTCATCCCCACCCTCTTTTTCACTGCCACGGCAAC
The DNA here is from genome assembly GCF_018296145.1 of Oncorhynchus tshawytscha. Lineage (NCBI taxonomy): Eukaryota > Metazoa > Chordata > Actinopteri > Salmoniformes > Salmonidae > Oncorhynchus > Oncorhynchus tshawytscha. The sequence goes on from NC_056440.1 coordinate 63,001,409, forward strand.
GCTGTCCTTCATCGCCCTCACCAAGGCAAGTTAATATCATCTGTGTTCCGTCACAACCATGGGACACGTAGAGCATGAGGATGTGTATGGTGATCTTTATGTCAGTCACTCATGCCCATTGTGCCGGCTGGTGCATAGGGCAGCAACAAAGGTCTCCATTGCTCTCTGTCATCTTTATGTGCAGCCTGACATTTTCCTGTCGTCCCACTGCTCCCTCTCTCCAGGTCCATAACTTCTACCGTGGCAGCGGGGGCAGCATAGGCAAGGCTCAGGAGGAGTGGACCACAGGGGCCTGGAAGAACCCCCACATCCAGCAGGCAGCGCAGCAGGCAGCTATGGGAGCCGCCACGGGGGCCATGATGCCGGATCAGCAGTACTCCAGCAACACCCCACAGTACAATGACAACCAGATGTAGGGGATAAAGTGGAGGGAAGCATGTCAAAGCAGGAGCAGGAGTTTGGTATCTGTTTATCCCATCCCCCAAAAAGTGTGTCTTTATCACAACAGCTCTTTCTATAGGGCAGGGGTCTTCAACCTTTTTTGCCCAGGGACCCTCTCCCAGGCACACCGGCAACCCAGGGACCCCCATCATACGTTAGTGATTTGTTTTCTTCTCACTTGTCTTGTCTTAGCATCAAGTGAATGATAATGTCAAGGAGAAGTAATCAACATTTCAAAAATGAATAGGATTGTTTTTCATTATTGTAATTGGGGAAGGAAGTCTAACATAGCCTATTAGCTTGAAAGGTAACTCCAAACACACTAAGAGCTGCTGTTTAGCTGGTTACACAAAGGTAGCCATATGTTTGGAAAAATGCATGTCTAAGCCAAGAAAGCTTACCAGCAGCCAGCGACACTTGACGCACTGGTAGCCGATGTCAGATACTCCGGTGAGTGTAATTGGCTCCAATAAGTGTAATTTGCTTAATATTAGGAGTTAAGAAATAATGTTGACATCATTAGAAGGAAGATATTCTCCTCTTTTCTGCTGTAATCATTTATTCTATTGTTGCTAGCGATATACCCCTGCTATAGGGCACTACACTACACTTCCACACTATACCAGCTGACTCTGAACACCCATAACGTAAAGACATTTCATGCTCTCAGCATCTACACTGAACTACAGTATCTGGTTTCTACTGTGTGATGTCATTTTCCTGCTTCCGCTGCTTTGTTTTGGTGCGTCACATCAAAGACGTGTCCCTGTCTTATGTCACTGTGTTAGCAGGGCCCTGTGGCTACATGCACACAGCACCAACTCCGCTCGTCAGAGCTCATTCCGATCACCCACTATCCTCTCCTCTATGATCTTCGGTTTTGGTTTTTGGTAGCCTCCTCCTGCTCATGACTTGTAAAGTCATGCTCATGATATAGTATCTCAATTATATATATATTTTTTTCATAGTAAGTTACTGGACTCTAGGTTTTGCCGTGAATAAATGTAGCCACAGGCTGTAGGAAGAGAGCCATGTAAGACTGTGTTTGAGTGCAATACTATTCACTTTTAAAAATTTTATTTTTTATTTTTTAAATCTACTGATATTTCAAAGCGGATAAAAACGGTTTATTACAGAATGTAGCACTGGGATAACTTTAATATTTTACCAGGAGTGTTTATGTACAGTAGGAGATAGCGTATTTGGTAATAAATATGTATTTTAAGAATGTATTACTTTGTATACTAGTGAATGCCAGCTGATTGAACAAAACGGACTCTCCTCTGAGCCATCAGGGTATTATTTTCAGGTAAAGCAGAGCTATAAACACTGTGAACCTTTCCCTTTACGTCCATGTGTATGTTTTTGATAGCTTATATAATATGTATTTAAAATGAACCCATAGTCCTGTTTTGATTTAATACTGAGGAGGTAGCGAGTCCACTTCCTTCGAGTTTAACCTGGACGTTGGTGTTGATGTCCCTGGGGCTCACTGTGTACGTTGATATCTTTCATCGGGCTGGCTCAGAGACTGTTTTAAAGAGACTCAATGGAGAGATAACTGTGTGCTACCAGCTCCTAGGCCTGAGCTGACAGATTACAGGCCAGTCGCATTTATCCACAGTAATAGAAATGGGACTTTCTTCTGAAAGTCTGAGAAGTAATGAATGAAGTAATGAATACGTACCAAAACACAGAACTCTTTTTAGGGGACTATTGTACAAAATGTCTTTAGAACAAGGCTCTCCAAGCCTGTTCCTGGAGAGCGCTACCGTCCTGTAGGTTTTCGCTCCAATCCTAATCTAGCACACCCGATTCTAATAATTAGCTGGTTGATCATCTGAATCAAGTAAATTGCAACTGGGGTTGGAAGGAAAACCTACAGGAGGGTATCTCCAGGATCAGGGTTGGAGAGCCCTGCTTTAGATAAACATGTAACATCTAATGTAAATGAATCAATGTGAGCTATAAATTAATTGCTAGGATTTCTCGTTGTATTTTGTATTGAATCTCTACATGTCTTAGAGGGTGCTCTTTTTTAAACGTGTGTAGTTAACGTCTTGTCTAGGGTTGACAATGTTAGACAGCAGCGTTGCATCGTATGTCTTGTTGTACGATTGTTTGACCACAGAGGGGCGCCGATGGTCCCTTTTATTTGTATGAGAGAAAATCCCTGATATCCAAGCTGCCTGCACTCAGACGTCTGTCTATCCATACGGTAGACTTTAGGTCTATAGCTCAGTCAGTATTCAGTCAACAGCTCAATGGTTCCTCCTGTTCCCAGGTAATAGCTACATGTGACCAGGAAGGAAGGGAGAGATAGAGCCTTACATCTAAGTGGGCTCCAGTCAGCCGCAGCCTGGCTCATACTGCCCTCCTGCCACCTCTCTCTCTCTCACAGGGGCAGATGGCTGAGCAGGCGGTCCCTGTGAACACATTACAGTGTGCTCTAAGCTGTAGGGGAAAGAGAGACATTTATGGCACGGTGTGAGTGCCACTTTCTCTGGGGTAGTAGGGGTTTGAAAATGACCTAAATGGGCTCCTATTGAGGGAAGAAGAGAGAGAGAGCAGTAGAAAAGCAGTGTTTCCCAGGTGTTCATTAGTTCATGTTCTAGCTAGATCACTAACCTGGCCTAATCTATATATACCAAGGCACCTTAACCCCTCAAGTAGCTGTATTCAACATTATTACAGTATGCAAATTATTTTAGAGAAATCCCCCAAACCTATACTTCCTTTCTCTCCTATATCTAAAAGGAATCAGCTATGTACTCAGTACTATGTACTGTGGTGTAAGCTATGCAGATAACCCTTGACTATGGAAGGGTTGTGTTTGTAAGTACAGTTGTTTGGGCTTAGATTAGCCTGCGACTGATGTAAAGGTGTCTAGAGCACTGTTAGCTTAAACTGTGATATAATCAGTATACAATAAGCTCCGTCTCTGCAGTAATCAAGCAGAAGCAGTGACCAAAGTGTTCTCCTGGTACACGTTCATGTGCAACCACCACAGCTCACACAGTACCAGCAGATGCTATTGCTTCTCTGTCATGTCCATGTCATTAAATGTGTGGGAGATCATTGGACCAGTGGGATATCCCCCTTGTGCTTATGCTGATCATGTGAGATGGCGTGGTCATCTTGGAGAGACAACTAGACAGTATTCTGAAGCACAGTTAGAAGAGGACTTTTATTCTAAAGTGTAATTGTTACGTACATTTAAAAATGTTGTCTTGTCGTTTTATGTTTTGATTTCCCTTACGGACATTAAACAAACTCTATTCCATTTTATGCCTTGAATATATACAGTGGGGTAAAAAAGTATTTAGTCAGCCACCAATTGTGAAAGTTCTCCCACTTAAAAAGACGAGAGAGGCCTGTAATTTTCCTCATAGGCACACTTCAACTATGACAGACAAAATGAGAAAAAAAATCCACCATAATTTGCAAATAAATTCATTAAAAATCCTACAACGTGATTTTCTGGATTTTTTTTCTCATTTTGTCTGTCATAGTTGAAGTGTACCTATGATGAAAATTATAGGCCTCTCTCATCTTTTTAAGTGGGAGAATTTGCACAATTGGTGGCTGACTAAATACTTTTTTGCCCCACTGTATATGTTGTCTGGTCTTTGTGTGTCTTGACTGTGTGTTGTTGGGAAGTGGAGTTATGGTGTGAGTGTAAGTTGGACTGTCTGTTAGTTGGACTGTCTATTAGTTGGACTGTCTGTTAGTTGGACTGTCTGTTAGTTGGACTGTCTATTAGTTGGACTGTCTATTAGTTGGACTGTCAGGTTAGTTGGACTGTCTATTAGTTGGACTGTCTGTTAGTTGGACTGTCTGTTAGTTGGATTGTCTATTAGTTGGACTGTCTATTAGTTGGACTGTCTGTTAGTTGGACTGTCTGTTAGTTGGACTGTCTATTAGTTGGACTGTCTATTAGTTGGACTGTCTATTAGTTGGACTGTCTATTAGTTGGACTGTCTATTAGTTGGACTGTCTGTTAGTTGGACTGTCTGTTAGTTGGACTGTCTATTAGTTGGACTGTCTGTTAGTTGGACTGTCTGTTAGTTGGACTGTCTATTAGTTGGACTGTCTATTAGTTGGATTGTCTGTTAGTTGGACTGTCTGTTAGTTGGACTGTCTATTAGTTGGACTGTCTGTTAGTTGGACTGTCTGTTAGTTGGACTGTCTGTTAGTTGGACTGTCTATTAGTTGGACTGTCTATTAGTTGGACTGTCTATTAGTTGGACTGTCTGTTAGTTGGACTGTCTGTTAGTTGGACTGTCTATTAGTTGGACTGTCTATTAGTTGGACTGTCTGTTAGTTGCTGTCACTGTATTAGCTCTCCAGTCCCTTGCTGATTTTGGAACCAGGCAGTTAAATATGCGTTATGAAGGTGTTGTATAATTTCAGCCGGTAGTTCTGAAAGTAGCGCTCACGATCCAAAACTGGTCCCCGAAAATGGTGTGCTATTGTGTACAACATCATCCCTTTCATATGATATGTGACACCCCCTCCTGCAATCCGTATAATATGTTACATATTCCAGGGGAATCTGCAGTTGCTATTAATTTGTTGACTTGAATTAATGAATTATTGATATGTACCCATTGAATCTTGAAGAATATAACTTATAAATGCCTCATGAGCTTATTAGTTCAACTGTCGGTACGACCCAAAATATGAGCTTGTTTTACTCCACTGTTTGTTAAGAAAGTAAATGTAAACAAACAAGATATAGACGAAAGACATGGTGAAAATGTTCATTTTTATATAATGGACGGTCAGTGTTAGCTCTGGTTAAATTTCTCCAGCCCCATCCCTCAGCTTTTTACTGAAACAGGGAGCGGGACATCACTTTGCTATTGATTAAACTGGTGATTGCCACTTTAAGATCCCGTTCAAATTTCTAACTTGCTGTCTGGAAGTTATTCATGTCACTTGTTTACCCACCGTCTCTGTGCAGATCGTTAATCTGCGGTCACGAAAGCATCTCACAATGTATGGCACCTATTTGTTGCAATTCTTCGTTTTAATCAAACATTTGCATTTCGTAATTAAAATATGATGTTGAAATACTTTCCAAAACACAACAAATGAAACCAAGAAACATTTATTCTCTATCTAGTGAGAAAACCTAGTGTGAGCCTGTGCATCCAGAGACTGCCTATAGGTGGCAGTGTTGATCCAGTGTGAGTGAGGGGTGCGCTGTTAAACTGTTCAACCAGTTGTCCACTGGGGGCAGTATACGATCTGTGTCTTTCTCTTCTGCCAGTGTGTGATTTCCCCAGATACACAGCCCTGAACACAAACAGAAAGAAATCCCAGATAGTCAAGGTGATAAAAGCGATATGGCCAACATTTACTTGTCTGGCTAATAACTTTACTCTTGGTAAACTCAAATTTACTGAGCACAATTTCACCCTGGACATCCTCTGAGAAGGTGTCTCATCATAGATTAGATTCAAAAGCCCTTTAAATGGATTTATCTCTGGATGTCCCCTTGCTTTCCCGCTCTCCCTGTGTTGAGAGTGATAGAATCAGAGGAGCTGGAGAAGAAATGACACAGTGATATAGGCACCCAGAGGACCCACTAGCAGTCACGGACCAGCCCTGTTATTGGTATAAACATGAAAAGCCATCTGTTGAATTGGGCCCACGTTTTATGAAAGAACAAGTCAGATAGATGCATTCTGGTTAATATGAAATAGTGATGGTTGGCAGCATTGGAATTGCATCATTGATTCATAAACAACTAAGGTTGTATAGCGATAGTGCATATCATACTCAGCATGTTATAAGCATTTAGTAACATCAATAGTATTTAGACAGTTGCTATTTTTAACACATTGTTCTGTCTTTCATGATAGTGTAGTAGACATGACTATACCAGGAACTCAGCTTAGCAACATCTCACCCAGGTCTTAGCGAAGATGTGAAAACTGCTCTCGGTGTTCATTTACAACATAAAGTCAATAGCCATTCCTCAAAATGTGTCGGCATTAACCTTTGACCTGGCTGTGTATCCCCCTCCAGCTTCAATATTTTGATTACAGTCACCATGGCAAACTGCTAAAAATTCCCTCATACAGTAAACACATCTCTTCCCCATGATCAGTCAAGCTTACATGAGAGGAGAGGGCTGTGGAGGGCAGTGTGAAGAAGGAGGGGGGTCCACACAGAGGCCACAGTGTATGACCTGGAGCAGGCCGAACACAGAGGGGCTTTATGTGCTACCAGTCAGCAGAGAGACAGACAGAGAGTTCCCCCTTCAGGCTGTTCTAAACACTCCCAGGGACCTGGGCTGAGGGATCACACCCTGGCTACTGCTAAACCATGCTCTAGGAGGTGTGTGTCTGCAGTCACTTACCTAAACCAAACCTGGACTCTCTGGGATCACTCAGGCGTGTGGTGAGTCACCTGGAACATGGTGGAGCTGAAGATCAGTTTAGGTGTGACCTGGTCTCAGTTGGCCTTGTAGACCAGGCCTCTTGGAAGGCCAGACTTTGGTTTCTCTCATTTAGTTGCTCATTAAGATAAATACATCAGCAGCTCAGCGGTTAACTAACAGAGTGATTAATGGCTAGTAGAAGGCACACAGAAGGCAGTATGGCAAACCCACAGGCATCCCCTGTTCTTATTTTCTTGAGTGTAACTTAACATGATGTGTTCCGGAGACACAGGCAAACACACACACACACACACACACACACACTCTCTCCAAGAGTAGCAGTGATCATGTGGTAAGAATTTCCAACCCAGCTCATCTTCTCACGCACATCACGAGATGGATCAGAGCAGCCAGCCAAGAACTAAGGAGGGGTCACCAAGCTGTCTGGAGTCAGGCCACGTTACTCTGCTACAGAAAAGACTGTTGCCGCCACCAGGATGTGAAATCACCCATCTGATGATGGGAGGCGTCCCATTGACACCCAGAGGAGACAGGGACAGTACAGGCTGTCGTGTAGAAAGAGTCCACTGAAATATGGTGCTGTCAGAGGATGGGAGACGCAGGGCAGTGTGGCGCTGGCGGCTGCAGCCGAGCCGCCATCACTCTCTGTGGCTGACTTCATCAGCTTTCCCTGTGGAGCCCATTGGGAGGATGATGTCTGCAGACATTCTGTATATACATACATACAGACAGATATATCCCTCACTAACTGGGGGAGTCCTACCTTGCCTTCTGAACATCCGGTCATTAGTTTCAATTGTCTGGGACCATAAACATGAATATCCCAAATTCAATTTCTTCCCCTTTCAAAGAAGGGGAGCCTTAATGAGAATGTATTGCCCTGTTGTTGCAGCCATGCAGTCGTTCGGACTCCCATGGATACGAAGGAACGAGACATTTGCATACTCCTTAAAGCTGATGAGTGGGGAAAGTGAGAGAACCTAAGTTTTAAGAAGAATATATCTTTGCCTCAGACACCAAAAACGGGACCAGATGTTTCAGAGATGAGGCACGAGGCATTTAAACTGTCAGGCTGTGCACTCGAGTGTGTCGTCAGTCTACTACTCAAGCTGCTTCCCAGCCTCCTATAACGCCCATCGCTTTCGATGCAGAGCGCTAACACAAAAAGTGAGATGTTTGTTATCTCAGATATATACGGCACACTCTGCTCTGTATAAAATATGTACAGGATGAGACAGGATGAGCCATTATCAAAACAAATGAGCCAGTGACTGCAGCTGCATGTAAATCAGAACATCATTTAGTTCACTGTTCAAATGATGGAAACAGTTTTTTTTCTTCTTGACCTACACTGTGCCCACTCAGTCATTGCTCCTTTTCTCTCCATCCAACCTGGACTCAGGGGTAGATGCAACAAGGAAACGGAAATCCAGGTTAAATATTATACTAATTTGTGTCCCGGATTTCCGTTTACTCTGTTGGATCTATCCCTAAGTATTGTAGGGGTATGGTATGTATCAGGTATGGTATGCATCAGGTATGGTGTGTATCAGGTATGGTATGTATCAGGTATGGTATGTATCAGGTATGGTATGTATCAGGTATGGTATGTATCAGGTATGGTATGTAGCAGTCTGTAGCCCTTTCCTGCAGTCGAATCACCAAAGCGCCCTCTCGTGGCCTCATGGGTGGAATGTTATTCATATTTTTTGTACAGAAAATCCAGTGTTTCTGTGTCAAACGTTTAAAAAATATATATATTTTATTCTGTGGTTTATATAAACTGTAATATTGGGATGTAAACTCAACATTTAAAAACATGTCAACTCTACACTGAGTGTATAAAACATTAAGGACACCTTCCTAATATTGAGTTGCACCCCCCTTTTGCCCTCAGAAGAGCCTCAATTCGTCGGGCATGGTGTCGAAAGCGTTCCACAGGGATGCTGGCCCATGTTGGCCTATTTTGACTCCAATGCTTTCCATGTCTCAATTTTCTCAAGGCTTAAAACTCCTTCTTTAACCTGTCTCCTCCCCTTCATCTACACTGATTGAAGTGAATTTAACAAGTGACATCAATAAGAGATCATAGCTTTCACCTGGATTCACCTGGTATGTCTATGTCATGGAAAGAGTAGGTGCCCTTAATGTTTTGTACATTCAGTGTATATCTGACATGGTACAGAGCTCTTCTTTTTGTTAAGCCCATAACCATGTGTGTGTGGTGTATACTTTTGTTTCAAAGTAGATTTGTTTAAGAAACCTCATTTAGCCCACTGCAGGAAAAGGTTTTAAGGTGAGAGATTGCATTTTTTTATGAACATGGCCTTATTTATATTATAGCATATTGGATGACTGTCATTCATATTTCATTCATCCAGCTCAATGTAACATCGACAGGTTTAGGCTACTACATGATACTTGAATTTTCACTATACCCATCATGAGGTTGCTACAATCTAGCCTATGAATGAAAGTGTACAATATAGGTGTACAAAAAATGTGAATAATCAAGGTGACAGACAGTGACACATTCAATACCATATTGCACATGCTTGCCTGCATCTAGCTGATCTAAGGTGTAATCATTAGACCAACAGTTGAAATCGAGACTTTCTATTGGACAAATTCCTGTATGTTTATCCCCATTTCATTCTGTTTAAGAAATGCTTTTCAACAGAATCGGCGGAATTACTAAATCCTTGATCACATGCAAACACAGTTCACTTTCATAGCAGCCACATACAAACAGCATAATCATTTTGCTTGTTGTAGAACTCCTTCTCATAACTATGTGTTCTCCACCTCTCACCTTTTCTCTTCGCTTGTGGATTTCAGTGCACAACACATCAGCTGTCTGAGACCAGACAAAAAAAAACTTTCAAAGCCAAACCTTCATATCATAACCACTAACCACTAACCATTACTCATGAACCTACATCGTTGTCAACAACCCGCTCCAAGCAGTTACATAGGTGGGCCCTGGTGGCAATAAATTAAGAAAACCAAAACCTTGACTTGGAAGAATTCCAGTGTTGGATAGCCATAGCCAGCTTGCTAACATAGCACCCCTCTCTGTTTGAGCTGGGTATTTGAGTATGCTAAACTAGCTAGCTGTATTTGTTAGCTAAGTGAAAATGAAAAAAATAAAACAAAATCTCTCTCTCTCTCGTTTCTCTTGAATTTTTAAAGAAATGAATTTTCTCAGAATTGTTCAACTATTGTCTTTCTCTCTCTGAGTCAACTACTCACCACATTTTATGCACTGCAGTGCTAGATAGCTTTCAGTACTAGATTAATTATCTGAACCTTTAATTGGGTGGACAACATGTCAGTTCATGCTGCAAGAGCTCTGAGAGGTGGGAGGACATTCTCCAGAAGTTTTTATAATTACTCTGTAAGTCTATGGAAGGGGGTGATAACCATGAGCCTCTTAGGTTCTTTATTCAAGTCAATGTACAAAGAGGAGGACGGAAACTAGCTGTCCTCCGGCTACACCATGGTGCTGTTGAGGCTACTATAGAAACTTCATTGCAAAATAGTGTGTTTTAATCAATTATTTGGTGATGATGTAAATATATTTTAGTATAGTTTTAACTAAAAAGGATAACTTTTTATATTTTGCTATATTGATATGTATGAAATTCACAGAGGATGATGGTCCTCCCCTTCCTCCTCTGAGGAGCCTCCACTGGCATGTATTAATTTGTGGATGTCCATCATCCATTTTGTATGATATCTTACGAATTACAATTCCTATGATATGTTACGAATTGCAATTCGTAAATATGTTGCGATTTTCAATATGTATATGTTACTAATGTTAGCTAGGTGGCTAGGTGGTTAACGCTAAGGTTAACTAAGTGGCTAATGTCACTTAAGATTAAGGTTAGAGTTATGAGTTATTGTTAGGGGAAGGGTTAGCTAATATGTTAAGTAGCTGAAAAGTAGTAAATAGTTGCAAAGATGCAAATAAATAAATAGCTAAATAGCTCAAATGCTAAAGTTGGGCTGCTAGACGTTTGCGTTATATGCATACCCATTCACCCAGACCAACCACCCTCTTTAAGTTTAAAGTAACCTTCTTTCTTATGCAACCATATCAAACGTAACATATCATGCTAATTTAAGTGTCCTGAATTTACATTTACTATATAACGTCTAGTATTTCAAACCAGGCTGCTCCATCTCTCCTTCTCCCGCTCTTTGTTCCCTCCATTCCCAAAGACAATCTCTCCTTTCTCTTTGACCACAGAGCAACATGTTTATCCTCCCTGAAAATGAAGGTGAGCCTTTATTCATTGAATTAATTTGAAAAGCGCAGTAACAGCCAGAAGATGAATTACCTATGGCCTTGATGTTGTGCCACAGAATATGTGTGCAGCAGGAAGGTTCTGCAGAATGAGACCTCATGTCTGGGGGTTATTTTTTGGCAGTGTCTGGTTGCATAATAATTCCTTTTCTCTCCTTCCTCTAAATTCAATTATCCTCACCAAGAGAATGCTTGAGTGGGGAGTAGAGCAGTCTCAAGTTATGTCTTCAAGCCTTGTCTCAAATTATGGTCAAATGATGTTGGAATGCTTAGTGAGCTTGTAGCTAGTTAGTTCTATCATTGATCTGAGAGTAAGTAAGGATAGAATGCTAAGGCCAAGTCAGAACACTTAGAAGCTTTGTAACTGTGTCAGAGGAAGTAAAATGGTAAAGACCAAAGGTGGACTAATGAATATTGATGGAGAGGAGACAGACAGTCAGAGACCGGCAGAGATAGATAGACAGGCCATGGAATGAAGATCCATGTAGCTATGACATGATTAAGTGTTCCGTGACTGGTTATTAGATACATCAATTACCTGTCCACTCCCTCTGGCCTCGTGGGAGTTTTAATAGATTGATCTCTAGGACTGTAAGCTGTCCTGTACCTCTCCGATGGGTGTGAATGGATCTCAACTTTGTCCTGAGTGACGGTCTATGACACCCTCACAATGAAGATAATGTCAGACTTAACTCTGCAATACTGTACAGCTCACCGTGTATTTTACAAGTCACTCATCACCCTCATCGACCCTTCTCACACCCACTGCTTCCTTTCCTAGAGCCTAAGCAGTATAAGACCTCAGTTGATCCCCATAGAGCCACGCCTGTAGCATGAGAGTTCTTCGAGGCCAAAATGTGTTCCCAACGTTTACACAAACTGAATCACATGCCATAACATGGATTACATTCACACTTGTCCATTTTTAATGTAGAGCCTAGGAAAGCCTCCCCACCTTCCCCAGGCTGTATCACATCCGGCCGTGATTGGGAGTCCCATACAGTAGGGGGGCACACAAGTGGCCCAGCGTCATTCGGGTTTGGCCGGTGTAGGTCGTCATCGTAAATAAGAATTTGTTCTTAACTGACTTGCCTAGTTAAATAAAAGTTAAATAAAAAAATAAAAAAATACAATAATAAAGCTGATGTCAAATGATGTACAGTAACTCACTGCCGTGTATTCTGTTACCCTGTCCTCCCTTTCCAGCAAGCATACACACACGCACACACACGCACACACACGTGCACACACGTGCACAAACGCGCATACACACACACACGTACTCGCACACACACACACAATAATCTGGAGGACTTTTTTAGAAGTGTCTGTGTACCGTAAGGAAAAGGCTGAGAGCAACTTGAACAAATAGCCATCACAGAGAGGAAGTCCCCTCAGAGTGGTCAGGGTAATACAGGGACAAACAGGAGGAACATAACACCCATGGGGATGACACAGGAAATATTGGACATTTTGTCCTCCGGAGATGAGAAACGTTTTCATTCCGAAGGATTCGATTTTTTTATTTGTTTTATTTCACCTTTATTTAACCAGGTAGGCTAGTTGAGAACAAGTTCTCATTTTCAACTGCGACCTGGCCAAGATAAAGCAAAGCAGTGTGACACAGACAACAACACAGAGTTACACATGGAGTAAACAATAAACAAACCAATACACAATAAACAAGTCAATGAGACAGTAGAAAAAAGAAAGTCTATATACAGTGTGTGCAAAAGGCATGAGGAAGTAAGCAATAAATAGGTCATAGGAGCGAATAATTACAATTTAGCAGATTAACACTCGAGTGATAAGAGAGCAGATGATGATGATGTGCAAGTAGAGATACTGGTGTGCAAAAGAGCAGAAAAGTAAATAAAATAAAAATAGTATGGGGATGAGGTAGGTAGATTGGGTGGGCTATTTACAGATGGACTATGTACAGCTGCAGCGATCGGTTAGCTGCTCAGATAGTTGATGTTTAAAGTTGGTGAGGGAAATAAAAGTCTCCAACTTCAGCGATTTTTGCAATTCGTTCCAGTCACTGGCAGCAGAGAACTGGAAGGAAAGGCGGCCAAATGAGGTGTTGGCTTTGGGGATGATCAGTGAGATATACCTGCTGGAACATATGCTACGGGTGGGTGTTGTTATCGTGACCAGTGAACTGAGATAAGGTGGAGCTTTACGTAGCATAGACTTATAGATGACCTGGAGCCAGTGGGTCTGGCGACGAATATGTAGCGAGGGCCAGCCAACTAGAGCATACAGGTCGCAGTGGTGGATGGTATAAGGTGATTTGGTAACAAAACGGATGGCACTGTGATAGACTGCATCCAGTTTGCTGAGTAGAGTGTTGGAAGCTATTTTGTAGATGACATCGCCGAAGTCGAGGATCGGTAGGATAATCCGTTTTACTAGGGTAAGTTTGGCGGCGTGAGTGAAGAAGGCTTTGTTGCGAAATAGAAAGCCGATTTGATTTTGGATTGGAGATGTTTAATATGAGTCTGGAAGGAAAGTTTACAGTCTAGCCAGACACACTAGGTATTTATAGTTGTCCACATATTCTAGGTCGGAACCGTCCAGGGTGGTGATGCTAATCGGTGCGGGCAGCGAATGGTTGAAAAGCATGCATTTGGTTTTACTAGCGTTTAAGAGCAGTTGGAGGCCACAGAAGGGGTGTTGTATGGCATTGAAACTCATTTGGAGGTTAGTTAGCACAGTGTCCAAGGAAGGGCAGGAAGTATACAGAATGGTGTCGTCTGCATAGAGGTGGATCAGGGAATCGCCCGCAGCAAGAGCGACATCATTGATATATACAGAGAGAAGGTACGGTGGAATTCGAAATGGTCAGTGATCTGTTTATTAACTTGGCTTTCGAAGACTTTAGATAGGCAGGGCAGGATGGATATAGGTCTATAACAGGTCTAGGGTGACACCCCCTTGAAGAGGGGTATGACCGTGGCAGCTTTCCAATCTTTAAGGATCTCGGACGATACGAAAGAGAGGTTGAACAGGCTGGTAATAGGGTTTGCAACAATGGTGGCGGATAGTTTTAGAAAGAGAGGGTTCAGATTGTCTAGCCCAGCTGATTTGTAAGGGTCCTGGTTTTGCAGCTCCTTCAGAACATCTTCTGTCTGGATTTGGGTGAAGGAGAAGCCGGGGAGGCTTGGGCGAGTAGCTGCGGGGAGGCGGAGCTGTTGTCCAGGGTTGGAAGTAGCCAGGAGGAAGGCATGGCCAGCCGTTGAGAAATGCTTTTTGAAATTTTCGATCATCATGGATTTATCAGTGGTGACCGTGTTACCTAGCCTCAGTGCAGTGGGCAGCTGGGAGGAGGTGCTCTTGTTCTCCATGGACTTTACAGTGTCCCAAACTTTTTTGAGTTAGAGCTATAGGATGCGAATTTCTGCTTGAAAAAGCTAGCCTTTCCTGACTGACTGCGTATATTGGTTCCTGACTTCCCTGAACAGTTGCATATCGTGGGGACTATTCGATGCTATTGCAGTCCGCCACAGGATGTTTTTGTGCTGGTCAAGGGCAGTCAGGTCTGGAGTGAACCAAGGGCTATATCTGTTCTTAGTTCTGCATTTTTTGAACGGGCAATTCACGTATGGTGTCCAGGGCACAGCTGGGAGCGGAGGGGGGGTCGATAGCAGGCGGCAACAGTGAGAGACTTATTTCTGGAGAGGTTCATTTTTAAAATTAGAAGTTCAAACTGTTTGGGTATAGATCTGTAAAATATGACAGAACTTTGCAGGCTATCTCTGCAGTAGATTGCAACTCCTCCCCCTTTGGCAGTTCTATCTTGACGGAAAATGTTGTAGCTGTGTATGGAAATCTCAGAATTGTTGGTAGCCTTCCTAACCCAGGATTCAGACACGGCAAGGACATCTGGGTTGGCAGAGTGTGCTAAAGCAGTGAGTAAAACAAACTTAGGGAGGAGGCTTCTGATGTTGCCATGCATGAAACCAAGGTTTTTTCGATCACAGAAGTCAACAAATGAGGGTGCCTGGGGACACGCAGGGCCTGTGTTTCCTCACATCACCTGAGGAACAGAGGAGGAGTAGGATGAGGGTACGGCTAAGGCCTATCAAAACTGGTCGCCTAGAGCGTTGGGGACAAAGAATAAAAGGAGCAGATTTCTGGGCATGGTAGAATAGATTCAGGGCATAATGTGCAGACAGGGGTATGGTGGTGCAGTGGAGGTAAGCCCAGGCACTGAGGGATGATAAGAGAGGTTGTATCTCTGGATAAGTTGGTTATAATGGGTGAGGTCACCGCATGTGTGGGAGGTGGGACAAAGGAGGTATCAGAGGTATAATGAGTGGAACTAGGGGCTCTAAAACAATGATAACCAACCTAAACAACAGTATACAAGGCATATTGACATATGAGAGAGACATACAGCGAGGCATAAAGTAAGCACAGGTGTTGATTTGGAGAGCTAACTAAGACAACAACGGGTGAGACAACAACAGCTAATCAGCTAAAACAACAACAGGTAAAATGGCAATGACTGGGCAGAGAGGTTCGGTTAACTACACACAGAGCCTGAGTTCGCGGCTGGGGACCCGAAAAATAATAATAATACATTTTCTTTAAATAAACAGAATGGAGTACCGTGATTAATGGACAGTCCAGTGGGCATCAGCTATGTATCCAAGTGATCATAGGGTCCAGGGGGCAGCAATAGATGGAAGAGGAAACCCGCGGAGTAGTCACTACCACGCTAGCACGAGGGCGACACAGCGTTTAAAGTTAGAAGCCCGGGGCTAGTAGAAGCGTCTGCTCCGACGTCCGACGGAGGCCGGTTGAAGCCACAGCGGATGGAGTATTCGTCGGCAGACCTGCCGTGGTGGTACGGCTTTACGTAGCATAGACTTATAGATGACCTGGAGCCAGTGGGTCTGGCGACGAATATGTAGCGAGGGCCAGCCAACTAGAGCATACAGGTCGCAGTGGTGGATGGTATAAGGTGATTTGGTAACAAAACGGATGGCACTGTGATAGACTGCATCCAGTTTGCTGAGTAGAGTGTTGGAAGCTATTTTGTAGATGACATCGCCGAAGTCGAGGATCGGTAGGATAATCCGTTTTACTAGGGTAAGTTTGGCGGCGTAAGTGAAGAAGGCTTTGTTGCGAAATAGAAAGCCGATTTGATTTTGGATTGGAGATGTTTAATATGAGTCTGGAAGGAAAGTTTACAGTCTAGCCAGACACCTAGGTATTTATAGTTGTCCACATATTCTAGGTCGGAACCGTCCAGGGTGGTGATGCTAATCGGTGCGGGCAGCGAATGGTTGAAAAGCATGCATTTGGTTTTACTAGCGTTTAAGAGCAGTTGGAGGCCACAGAAGGGGTGTTGTATGGCATTGAAACTCATTTGGAGGTTAGTTAGCACAGTGTCCAAGGAAGGGCAGGAAGTATACAGAATGGTGTCGTCTGCATAGAGGTGGATCAGGGAATCGCCCGCAGCAAGAGCGACATCATTGATATATACAGAGAGAAGGTACGGTGGAATTCGAAATGGTCAGTGATCTGTTTATTAACTTGGCTTTCGAAGACTTTAGATAGGCAGGGCAGGATGGATATAGGTCTATAACAGGTCTAGGGTGACACCCCCTTGAAGAGGGGTATGACCGTGGCAGCTTTCCAATCTTTAAGGATCTCGGACGATACGAAAGAGAGGTTGAACAGGCTGGTAATAGGGTTTGCAACAATGGTGGCGGATAGTTTTAGAAAGAGAGGGTTCAGATTGTCTAGCCCAGCTGATTTGTAAGGGTCCTGGTTTTGCAGCTCCTTCAGAACATCTTCTGTCTGGATTTGGGTGAAGGAGAAGCCGGGAGGCTTGGGCGAGTAGCTGCGGGAGGCGGAGCTGTTGTCCAGGGTTGGAAGTAGCCAGGAGGAAGGCATGGCCAGCCGTTGAGAAATGCTTTTTGAAATTTTCGATCATCATGGATTTATCAGTGGTGACCGTGTTACCTAGCCTCAGTGCAGTGGGCAGCTGGGAGGAGGTGCTCTTGTTCTCCATGGACTTTACAGTGTCCCAAACTTTTTGAGTTAGAGCTATAGGATGCGAATTTCTGCTTGAAAAAGCTAGCCTTTCCTGACTGACTGCGTATATTGGTTCCTGACTTCCCTGAACAGTTGCATATCGTGGGGACTATTCGATGCTATTGCAGTCCGCCACAGGATGTTTTTGTGCTGGTCAAGGGCAGTCAGGTCTGGAGTGAACCAAGGGCTATATCTGTTCTTAGTTCTGCATTTTTTGAACGGGCAATTCACGTATGGTGTCCAGGGCACAGCTGGGAGCGGAGGGGGGGTCGATAGCAGGCGGCAACAGTGAGAGACTTATTTCTGGAGAGGTTCATTTTTAAAATTAGAAGTTCAAACTGTTTGGGTATAGATCTGTAAAATATGACAGAACTTTGCAGGCTATCTCTGCAGTAGATTGCAACTCCTCCCCCTTTGGCAGTTCTATCTTGACGGAAAATGTTGTAGCTGTGTATGGAAATCTCAGAATTGTTGGTAGCCTTCCTAACCCAGGATTCAGACACGGCAAGGACATCTGGGTTGGCAGAGTGTGCTAAAGCAGTGAGTAAAACAAACTTAGGGAGGAGGCTTCTGATGTTGCCATGCATGAAACCAAGGTTTTTTCGATCACAGAAGTCAACAAATGAGGGTGCCTGGGGACACGCAGGGCCTGTGTTTACCTCCACATCACCTGAGGAACAGAGGAGGAGTAGGATGAGGGTACGGCTAAGGCCTATCAAAACTGGTCGCCTAGAGCGTTGGGGACAAAGAATAAAAGGAGCAGATTTCTGGGCATGGTAGAATAGATTCAGGGCATAATGTGCAGACAGGGGTATGGTGGTGCAGTGGAGGTAAGCCCAGGCACTGAGGGATGATAAGAGAGGTTGTATCTCTGGATAAGTTGGTTATAATGGGTGAGGTCACCGCATGTGTGGGAGGTGGGACAAAGGAGGTATCAGAGGTATAATGAGTGGAACTAGGGGCTCTAAAACAATGATAACCAACCTAAACAACAGTATACAAGGCATATTGACATATGAGAGAGACATACAGCGAGGCATAAAGTAAGCACAGGTGTTGATTTGGAGAGCTAACTAAGACAACAACGGGTGAGACAACAACAGCTAATCAGCTAAAACAACAACAGGTAAAATGGCAATGACTGGGCAGAGAGGTTCGGTTAACTACACACAGAGCCTGAGTTCGCGGCTGGGGACCCGAAAAATAATAATAATACATTTTCTTTAAATAAACAGAATGGAGTACAGTGATTAATGGACAGTCCAGTGGGCATCAGCTATGTATCCAAGTGATCATAGGGTCCAGGGGGCAGCAATAGATGGAAGAGGAAACCCGCGGAGTAGTCACTACCACGCTAGCACGAGGGCGACACAGCGTTTAAAGTTAGAAGCCCGGGGCTAGTAGAAGCGTCTGCTCCGACGTCCGACGGAGGCCGGTTGAAGCCACAGCGGATGGAGTATTCGTCGGCAGACCTGCCGTGGTGGTACGGCGGGGCGCCGTGTCGACTAAGGATCCAAGCCAGATGGCAAAAGAGGTATTATAGTTGTAGTAATTTAGTTTTCTATCCGGGCGATGTGCCTGGCTCACGGCTAACTGGTGCTAGCTTCGGGGCAGGGGCATTAGCCAATCGGTAGCAGCGGTGATCCGGTGCCAAGGTCCAGAGCTTATGGCAAGGATCCGGTGGAGTAGTGGGTTCTAGCTGTGTTTGGGTGGAGTCCGGGTGAAAAACTGAGTAGGCCGGGAGGTGGGCTTCAGGGATAGTTTCGGTACTGGGTAACTCGGGGGGTGCTAGCTAGCTGTGAAGATCAGGAGAATGGTCCAGGGATTACGGCAGGAATCCGGATTTGTAGTGGAGAGACAGTCCGTTACTGGTAGGCTGGCGAGTATTATCCAAGCTAAAAAAAGGGCTGGTACCTGTGCAGAAGATAAAGGCCACAAGCAGTGGCTAACAATGACTAAATAGCTTGTAGCTAATTAGCTGGTTAGCTTCTCATGGCTAGGTGGTTCTTGCTATAATGTCTAAAAATTAAAAATAATAGCGGTTCCGTATCACATTGGGTGTGGCAGGTTACCGGAAGGTATAATTGAACTAAAATGGAGAAGAGATGAAAATAAAAATGAAATATATACAAAAAAGACGAAAAAATACAAAAGTACACGAGAAGACGAACAAAACACGTCTGCACTGCTCTTGGAATCGGATGACAATGCTTCCTGAACAAACACCACTGGCTATGGTCACCCAACATATTCAAATCGTAATTCTTTACGCAATCAGGGTCCAATGCAACATTTCTGTGTAACAATTAAGTACCTTACTGTGACCTTACTGTGATTGTTTTAATTTAAAATGGTAAAAAAATAGCTTCTTAGCAAAGAACAATTTCACAGGCAAGAATTTTGCTAGGACTGTCTGGGTGTGGTATTTCCAAACCTTATAGTTTGGAAATATATATAAAATACAGGTAAATCTGATTTTGACTGCACCGGGTCTTTCAAATATTACAGTAAAAGTAAAGTTGAAGTGAGTTTAACAGAGGGCAAATCCCTGTTTTTATAATCTTATCCTGCTGCATTAGTAATACAGGAAAAGTATCGGCCAGACTGTTACACAGGCAAACAGTCCCTCCCTCACAGTATGAATCTAGGCTGCTCCACTCTCCTGGTGAGACAAGCCTGTGAAATATCCTCAAACACTTTCACTCAGCCTCTCTCTCTCTCTCTGTGTGTGTGTGTGTGTGTGTGTGTGTAGGTGGGTTGTATCTGTTCTCTTCTCCTTTCATTCTCTTCCATTGGGTTTTTCAAAGAAACTAAATCAACTCTTCTTTGTTTAGAGAACCTTCTAATAACCCTTTCTACTGAAGGTGATTGTTCCTTTTAGGAAGTCTTCAAAAGGGTGGATATTGCTTGCTGTGATATGTCCTATACTCCCTACTCGGGCTTTCCTGTTACCTCTTGTTGCTTTGAGTGTGTATCACTAACCCACATATTTGTAGTCTAGTTAGATTGGCCTGTACCGTGGGGTCAGGAATGCTCCGTAAAATAAGCCTTAGCCCTTCAGCTGCTGTTGGAAAAGCATCATTATAGAGAAACACGTCAACACATGTTACTTTTCAGTATTGGGCTCATTTGAGAAAGCTTTTGCTTTTTATAAAAAAGGCTACACTTATTTTTGTTTCTTTACCGAAGGCACTGTGTGCCCATATCCATATTCTTATATGGACATCATGGCATTGGATGCCCATAATGATGTTCAAATGTAAAGCCAACCCAATCGAGCTGATCTTACAACATGTCTCCGGACAGGAGATGTGTGCTCCGTTTCAGGCTTACTAACATCGAGAGAGACTGATGACCGCCAAGCCTGCTCGGAGACACAAAGTAATTAGTTGTGCGATATCACATGATGAATGCACCACACAAATGAGACAGCCGTGTCTCTTGCTTGGCTATGAACAGCTGTCTATATATTTTGTATTCACTGTATATTTTTGTGAATCTGAAAAGGTCGGTTTTGCATTCCTGCACGGATGCTGCATGATAAATGTACACGACAACACAGACAGACCTGCAGTAAATGCCATAATGCAATAAACATACCTTCACCTGACATTTCAGAGTAGGAAACCATAAATAACTTTTCAATATTCAAATCTCAGGGCACTGTTTGTCTGGATGTGTGGCCTATTACGTGAACGCTCCGGAGGAGTGTAATCCCAAACTGACCATGGAATTCTTATTTACACATAATAGGGACAATAAAATGAAGTGCCATATCAAAATGGATATAGGTCCAAATCCTAACACGAGATACACACATGAAACTGGAAGTTGAAGTCATTTCCAGCATTGAAGTTTGCTCTAATGTTTGTCTCGTGCTTGAACACATTTTTTTCTCCATTATTGTGTTATTATCCCACAAAAAAAAACGTGTTTTTTTTTAACACAGTGACAGAAACCACATCGGTAACTACAGCCTGTAAACAACAGTCACATGTCAGTCCAAACACATTATAGAGAGATGTGTAAATGTACGTCTTTATTAGGTATGTCATTTTTGACAGGTGTTCAAGAACAGAAGAACTCAAGCAAATCAACATATACTCATATATTTAATAATACCTGCTATAATCCACAAGTCTAATAGTGTCATTCCATTGATTGAATAGAATCTCCTAATTATACTTTCCACCTGTCTTGGTAAACAATATCAAGAGCAACCAGAATACAAAGAAGTGTTGGTCAATGACAGCACTGATAGACTACTATGTACAATCTTAAAATGGTCATGCTAACGTGTAATATGGTATATAAACAGAATACAAGACTAGACCTGTTCTTGCATTTGTTCATGTTTCTAAATCCTTTCTCTTAAGTGTTTTACTGTAGGCGTGTGTTGCAATGGAGTGTGTGGGAGGCCACAGTGGGCCATCATCACAGGGATGTCTGATAGAAACCGTACACTCAACTGGAAAAAATAGCTCACTCTTTGAGAGGTAGGTAGAGGCGGCATTTCGGCACTCTGTCTGTCTGTAATGCCAAGCTAAACCTACTAGTGTAATGCATCACAATGATAGGTTTTTACAACAGTAGTTTCTTCTTTACAGTCACCCTCTGCCGCAACACACTCAATTTGAACAAATCCAAAGTATGTTCTGGATTCGTATAAAAAACCATATATGAGTTCCTGGAATTTCACAAATACAGCAACAATTCAAACACAGTACTAAAGACCCTTTCATTAAAGAAGAGAAGAATCAAAATACAATCAATTAAAACAAGTACAGTTCTCTATAGCTAAAACCATGCATCAGTGGGTTAATTGTCATGTACATTCTTCTTACAAAGCTACAGATAACCTATTTGGCATCTGACCAGTGTTGGTAGTTGAAAAAGAAAACTCCAATGTAAGTTTAATTCTGGAAAGCACCTCCTTGAAAATAAATGGCAGTTCTGCCAACTAAGCTTTATGTTTTCTTGTGAGACAAACACAAAAATGAAGGATGAGGACGAAAACTGACTTTGACGGTATTTAGAGGCGGTAACGCTCTGGGTTCTGACAGCCTCTTTATGTTGAGTGTCTACTTGATGGAGACTAACGTGTGCAAACTAACAAGACCTGGCTTCTCCCCTCTCTCTCGTCTCTCGATAATATTACACTATGTAGATGTGCTCAGAGAATCACATTGTTTTAAACCTGGCACAAAGAGGCAGAGAGAAGAAGAACAACACTATAATGGTCCTAGTGAGTCACTGGCTGGGGCTGCCATGTCTTCCTCCCAGACAGCGTGGTTGAATGCACCATTTTTTTTTTTTTGCTGGATTGCAGTTGAGCCCAGACTCGTCTGGGACCACTAATTTCAGCACCAGCTCCATTTCACACCTTATTTCAAACCAAACCGAGCCACTCCGCTCACAGCTGTGAGCAACGTACTCACAATGTCCAAGATGTTTACTGTTTCATGGACAAAAGACTCATTAAGGCTGTCAGAGTATAAATACGAGCAGTGGGGTTGGTCTGGGAGAGAAGGTTATGGATAATATAGAAGGAAAACAACAATGGAGACGGTGGGAGACTGGAGTGATGAGTTTGGTGTGGGTTTTCAGTTTGTGTGCTTGTGTAAATATCCCCATGTTCTCTTCAGTGCCACTGGAACCCTTGTTCACTCTGGGTCCAGGAAACCAAAAACAGCACAAACAAAACAACAGCAACAACAACAACAATAACAAAACAAATTCCATTCACATTTCAATGGAACAGCACTGTCCTGGAGGACTCACCCTGGCAGGGCAGCCTTCCCACGTCCGATCAGGACCTTCAGGATGGACACAGAACAAACAACACAATGAGGCGGGTGTTGATAACACAGAGAGACAGAGAGGTTAGCCTACCTGTCCACACATTCTTATTAAAGCCCCTTTCTGTAGACCGAGGCAACGTTATTATAGTGAACTTAAACTGAAGCTAAAATGAAAACAAATCATGAAAAACGACTTAGAAACGGAAATAAAATAATTAATAAACCTGTTTGAAAAACTAAAACTATTATCTTTGACACCAAAACGAACTAAAAGAAAATAAAACAATCATGAATTATGTTCAGTTTCATTTTTCCCCTAAACATCGGACAGAAATCGAATTTTAATGGGGTTGTCATGCTTTTGAAGTGTTTTAAAGCTACTGAACCGGGCGGGTAAATGCTGCCAGGAGATGGGTAAGTTTCAAATAGGCCTAATTTGTGCATTACTGTCACTAGCTATCACTAGCTAACAGGGAAAAAAATTGGCTAAGTAGCCAACTTGATTCTTCTTTAGGAACGGACATACCGAAATGTCAGATGGGGTGGTGCATATTTAGCCCAGTGGGCCTGTCTAACTTTTTTGTTGTTGTGCAAAATCATCATTATCTGGCTAATAATGGGGGCCTTAAAGAAATAAAATGGGTTGGTGAGGGGGCCTCAAGTGAACAAAATGCCTGGTGTATCAGGGCCGAATTTTGGTCCCAGTCGGCCCCTGTTCTTCTTATATGTACCACTAAAGTTAAAAAGCATTGAATCGGCGTAAACATGGGTTAGAGCAAGTTTTCTTCCACCATATTGTTTTTGCACCAGTCTCAGCGCTTTTCCATTTAAATCCAAGTCACATTGAGCTGGAGTTTATCATTTAAACCTAACCTAAGCTTTGACTTGATCAATCATCCCAAAAAACACACCATTTGAAACAAAACAATAAAAAAAAACGAAATAGCATGTTTGTTGTTAGTTATTCACAACTAAGACAATCACATAGGGTATATACTGTCATTGTACGTTTCTATATCATTCCAATGTCAAATAAAGGGTCAGTTGGTTTTCTGAATGCTTTAGCCCACTCACCATGTAATTATCTGTGTACTCCCTATATACTCCATAGAACTAGAGGTGATTTACTACCTCACTTGTACATTTTCATTGCTCAGATAAAGTATGCTCTAAAGCTAAGTCTCTTTCATAAAAAGAGATGGATTTTTCAGTAATTCGGAGTGTAATAATGCACTTCCTAATCAACCCATTGAAAGTCCCAATAGCCTTACTGCTCCTTTTGAGAGGCAGTATAAAACAGTCAGTAATCATTCATCTTGGTCACATTGATGAACGTGATTCACAGAATCATTAGGTAATGAACTAAAAAATATTATATCAGGTAGTTTGGCATAATAATGAGAGCTTGTCTTTTGACTAGTGTCATAAAAGAGACGTAGCTGTACTCACTGAGATATCTTGCAGTTGGTTGTTGTGACGAAGCGTCCCGTGTAGTGGATATTGCACCTCACCACGTTGTTGGTGAAGTCAGACTCCAAGATAAGGTACTTGGGGTTGACCTGGAGCTGAGAGGCAGAGGAGGCAGAGGAGGATACCACTACAGCTAGGCAGGTAGGAATAAAACAATAACTTACACAGTTCTTTTATCAGTGGAATTCTGGCAGAGACCGGACAGAGAATCTTGACTTGAGATTCTGTATGCGTAAATAAAACATTTGAAGTGCTGCTTAAATCATCTGTTGATGTCAATGGGGAATTGATGAGGAATTAAGATAGCTATATGTGTGCTGTAGGCTAATGTGCTCTCTGACACCTGGAGTTGCATGGCAAATGGTCCAGGAACAAAGGCCAATGTCCAAGGACTAGTCAGCTCTTTCCCTTCTGAGGGGCCAAGGTTGTATCTCTGTTATCTCTGTTACAGTATCCAGAGCACCTGATATTGATTGTGATAGAATAATACAATAGTATCCACGTATGGTTTCTGTCTGAGACTTGTTCACTGAGGATAACTCTGATGCTATCTATATGTATGTATGATCTCTGTGGTTACTGTTCACTGAGGATAACTCTGATACAATCTATATGTATGTATGATCTCTGTGGTTACTGTTCACTGAGGATAACTCTGATACAATCTATATGTATGTATTATCTCTGTGGTTACTGTTCACTGAGGATAACTCTGATGCTATCTATATGTATGTATTATCTCTGTGGTTACTGTTCACTGAGGATAACTCTGATACAATCTATATATATGTATTATCTCTGTGGTTACTGTTCACTGAGGATAACTCTGATACAATCTATATATATGTATTATCTCTGTGGTTACTGTTCACTGAGGATAACTCTGATACAATCTATATGTATGTATGATCTCTGTGGTTACTGTTCACTGAGGATAACTCTGATACAATCTATATGTATGTATGATCTCTGTAGTTACTGTTCACTGAGAATAACTCTGATGCTATCTATATGTATGTATGATCTCTGTGGTTACTGTTCACTGAGGATAACTCTGATACAATCTATATGTATGTATGATCTCTGTGGTTACTGTTCACTGAGGATAACTCTGATACAATCTATATGTATGTATGATCTCTGTGGTTACTGTTCACTGAGGATAACTCTGATACAATCTATATGTATGTATGATCTCTGTGGTTACTGTTCACTGAGGATAACTCTGATGCTATCTATATGTATGTATGATCTCTGTGGTTACTGTTCACTGAGAATAACTCTGATGCTATCTATATGTATGTATGATCTCTGTGGTTACTGTTCACTGAGGATAACTCTGATACAATCTATATGTATGTATGATCTCTGTGGTTACTGTTCACTGAGGCTAACTCTGATGCTATCTATATGTATGTATGATCTCTGTGGTTACTGTTCACTGAGGATAACTCTGATGCTATCTATATGTATGTATGATCTCTGTGGTTACTGTTCACTGAGAATAACTCTGATACAATCTATATGTATGTATGATCTCTGTGGTTACTGTTCACTGAGGATAACTCTGATGCTATCTATATGTATGTATGATCTCTGTGGTTACTGTTCACTGAGAATAACTCTGATACAATCTATATGTATGTATGATCTCTGTGGTTACTGTTCACTGAGGATAACTCTGATACAATCTATATGTATGTATGATCTCTGTGGTTACTGTTCACTGAGGATAACTCTGATACAATCTATATGTATGTATGATCTCTGTGGTTACTGTTCACTGAGAATAACTCTGATACAATCTATATGTATGTATGATCTCTGTGGTTACTGTTCACTGAGGATAACTCTGATGCTATCTATATGTATGTATGATCTCTGTGGTTACTGTTCACTGAGGATAACTCTGATACAATCTATATGTATGTATGATCTCTGTGGTTACTGTTCACTGAGGATAACTCTGATGCTATCTATATGTATGTATGATCTCTGTAGTTACTGTTCACTGAGGATAACTCTGATGCTATCTATATGTATGTATGATCTCTGTGGTTACTGTTCACTGAGGATAACTCTGATGCTATCTATATGTATGTATGATCTCTGTGGTTACTGTTCACTGAGGATAACTCTGATACAATCTATATGTATGTATGATCTCTGTGGTTACTGTTCACTGAGGATAACTCTGATGCTATCTATATGTATGTATGATCTCTGTGGTTACTTTTCACTGAGGATAACTCTGATACTATCTATATGTATGTATGATCTCTGTGGTTACTGTTCACTGAGAATAACTCTGATGCTATCTATATGTATGTATGATCTCTGTGGTTACTGTTCACCGAGGATAACTCTGATGCTATCTATATGTATGTATGATCTCTGTGGTTACTGTTCACTGAGGATAACTCTGATACAATCTATATGTATGTATGATCTCTGTGGTTACTGTTCACTGAGGATAACTCTGATACAATCTATATGTATGTATGATCTCTGTGGTTACTGTTCACTGAGGATAACTCTGATACAATCTATATGTATGTATGATCTCTGTGGTTACTGTTCACTGAGGATAACTCTGATACAATCTATATGTATGTATGATCTCTGTGGTTACTGTTCACTGAGGATAACTCTGATACAATCTATATGTATGTATGATCTCTGTGGTTACTGTTCACTGAGAATAACTCTGATGCTATCTATATGTATGTATGATCTCTGTGGTTACTGTTCACTGAGAATAACTCTGATGCTATCTATATGTATGTATGATCTCTGTGGTTACTGTTCACTGAGAATAACTCTGATGCTATCTATATGTATGTATGATCTCTGTGGTTACTGTTCACCGAGGATAACTCTGATGCTATCTATATGTATGTATGATCTCTGTGGTTACTGTTCACTGAGGATAACTCTGATGCTATCTATATGTTTGTATGATCTCTGTGGTTACTGTTCACTGAGGATAACTCTGATGCTATCTATATATATATATATGTATGATCTCTGTGGTTACTGTTCACTGAGGATAACTCTGATGCTATCTATATGTATGTATGATCTCTGTGGTTACTGTTCACTGAGGATAACTCTGATACAATCTATATGTTTGTATGATCTCTGTGGTTACTGTTCACTGAGGATAACTCTGATGCTATCTATATGTATGTATGATCTCTGTGGTTACTGTTCACTGAGAATAACTCTGATGCTATCTATATGTATGTATGATCTCTGTGGTTACTGTTCACTGAGGATAACTCTGATACAATCTATATGTTTGTATGATCTCTGTGGTTACTGTTCACTGAGGATAACTCTGATGCTATCTATATGTATGTATGATCTCTGTGGTTACTGTTCACTGAGGATAACTCTGATGCTATCTATATGTATGTATGATCTCTGTGGTTACTGTTCACTGAGAATAACTCTGATACAATCTATATGTATGTATGATCTCTGTGGTTACTTGTATCTGTATAACGGTGAAATCTGAATTACTATATGCAAAAATATCTCAGTAATTCTTATTACTGAGATATTTTTTTTACATTGCTGTCATCCCCCATACAAGCATTTATATACTGTGACACCCTGTGGAGATTGGGCCTGGGAGTGTGCAGGTTACTGTAAACTTGGTATCATTTGATTGCTCAATGGTGGTTGGTTTCGGGTTGAAAGGTTACGGCTTCAGATGTTATAAATGGAATAAAATGCCTGATCTCTCTCTTATCCTGTATCCAGTCTATGCCCAAAACATTGACAAAGACTCCAGTCACCCAAGTCATGGACTGTTCTCTCTGCTACCGCATGGCAATGCTTTGTAAATTAAGCTTTCTGGCTTGTAGGTGAACCCGTTCATTGTACAATGTTAATTAAATACCTGCCTTTGATATAGACAATTCTCAGACCAATTCTTGCTAGTCAACGTCAACACATTGCTTAAAGCTTGCTTGTATATTTGAATTATCTTTATGGAGTCAGAGAAACATTTGAATAGGCTAATTCTTTATTCTTCCTACGAGTCGCATGTGAGGTATTTATAATATCATATATATTGTATATAGACATGTCAAATATTACTGTCCACGACATGCAACCCAATTTAAGATTCATCCCTCATTGAAACACATGAGGTCAACACAGACAGGCAGAGAGTGATGGGACTGAATTGCAGTCAAAACGAGTAGATCGGTATGAGCCACAGTCTAGGAACTTTAATGTTTTATAGCTTAAGACAACTTTCCACATGTAAAACTTTCAGATACATTTTCCCAGTAACCTGGTTGGACGCACCTTTTGCTATGGAATGTTGCCTTTGGAATGGCGCCTTCCTGGAAGATTACCAAGTACACATCAGAACTTTCCTCTGCTCTTAGTCTCACCTTTAGTATGTAGTTCCCAGGTTGGATGTCTGTTATATCGATCCACTGGCAATCAATATCAGCGTTGTACGTATCGTAGCAGCCCGGACTCAGACCCTGGAGGAACATAGAGGAGAGTTATTCATGTGGAACATCAACAGACTATGCTTATGGCTCAGGAGCAGAGAGATGTGCCTCTGCACCATCTCTGACTCATAGAAAGACTGAGTGGGGTGGAAGAACTGTTAAACAAGAGACGTTGTGGTTGCTCGCTGAACTCAGATGATGATACCTTGTTGCGATACCTGCTGTAAGACCATGACACCGACTTGCCGTCGGACAAATGAATGATGCCATGCCAAGTCTATTGGCAAATCTACCTTAGTGAGATATGTGTTGGTGTATCTACCTGAGTGTGAGATGTGCAGGCATAACGCTTCAGGTGACCAAAGTCACAGGTGGTGTCCTCCAGACAGAAGCTGGCCTTGTGTCCCTCAGCCACCTTTCTTCCTGTGGTGACCTCCAGCAGGTCATAGTGGCTGAACTCATCCATGCTGTGGTAGTGTCTGTGGGTAGACAGAAGGGCAAATAGGTGGTCGGTAGTGCAACAAGAGGGGAATGAATGTCCACTTTTACGATATAAAAATGAATTTGTGACAGGTAAAAAGCGTCTGTGTGTCGCGCAGTAGAGAGAGGAGACATGGCACAGGGTGGTCAGCAGGGGAACAAAGAAGAGTCCAATTTTAACATTTATAAATTCAGTTAATGACAGGTACAACAACCAATACTAGAGATGTGCTCAATTTGCATAAAGGATAATTATATGATAATCAGTAAACCAACACAGAGCCAACTGTTTACTGCAGGCCACCATCCAAAGTCTTTAAATTAGGTGTGCTTGTTTATTTGAACAGCCCATTGCCCTCACCTGTCAACACTTCAACTCGGTGCAGCTTGACTGAACATATGACAACGTACCAAAGGAGACTAGAATGTAATTAATACCTACAACCATGCACTGATGAAGAAAGACATTAACAATCTATTGATGTCTGAGGTCTCGTTAATTACTTTCTATCAATCTGGAAAGTTTTAATCACTACCGCAAGATAAGTGAAGGATTGAGCATATATTCGTGTTGTGTGTGTGTGTGTGAATGCGTCTTTGTCAGCCCGTGCGTTTGTGGATGTGTGTGTTTACACAGCTTTAACAGTGTTGGAATGCTGGATCTTGCCACTGCTAGCCTAGTTACCCATGAGAACAAATCATGTCCTCAGAATGTGAAATGAGCTACACCGCTCCGTGTCTCAGTGCACTGCTGGTGCTGGTCCATCTGAAATCATTTACTCTAATAGCCGTGCACCATCTTGTAGCTGGGATGTGGACCAATGCCAAGTGTCAGACAGTGACCTGAGAGGGCTGGCTGTTTACTGTTGCCCTCTGCAGACCAGCATGTTGTGAATATCCTTTCCATACGAACTGTTAACACTGTGGTACTCAGATAAATCAGACAGATACCGCTACACTGTAAGGTTGAGAATACAAGTGACATACATGGGGGATTCCTTTAAATATGCATTAGAAATAGTGTTGCACTGTGAATAAGAAGACATCCTCTGTCCTATTTAGTCTCCTGCTGTTTGGAATAAATGGCAGCATGGCAAATGTAAAACATATTGCATCTCGATTCCCAGATACAGTAATGGCCTCGTATTTCAGCCAAGTTAGATTTCCTATGAAGATGTCATCTGAACTGTGAACACAGTGTCGAATGGCTGAAAAGCTGCAGTGCTTTGTCAACCTATTCATCTCACATGCACTTAAATGTATCCTAATCTTAATTTTTGAAATTAATCACCCTTTCTTGCTATTTTTACTGAAAGTCACATTCCAGATTCCAGACACTAAGAATTATGTCAGTGTTTGTTTTGGTGAATGTAGTGCAGGTGTGGTAAGAGCTGGAGCTGGTTCAGTCAGTAGGACTCAGACTGTATAAATAATAACCCAGTCTCCTTACCTCATGCTCCCTGTTCTAACATAGCTACAACTTTTTACTGGCGTAGTCATTAAAATATTGAATGGAGGCTTGGAGGGAAAGGCAGACGGGTACTTTCCACCAATGGAGGAGGTGACAAATGGAAGAAGTCATTCGTTCCATAGCAGTTGGAGATGGTAAACAGCTCCTCTCAGGTGAGTAACAGTGTGTTTCCGCAGGCTAAAAGCTACACCATGCGATTCTCTAAGGGGGAATCTGCACCGACTACAGAGGGAATCTGTAAACACAGAGGAATTGAAAGGGCTGTACACTGGGTATCCTGAGAGGGTAGCTCTCTGCAAAACACCCTCTGTATGTGGTGTGTGTGTGTGTGTGTTTGTGTGTGTGTGTGTGTGTGTGTGTGTGTGTGTGTGTGTGTGTGTGTGTGTGTGTGTGTGTGTGTGTGTGTGTGTGTGTGTGTGTCTATGGGCAGGGGTTTGGAGGCGGGTGTTCAGTGCAATGGGGGTTTGAAATATGGGCATTATTTTTGTTCCCGCGAAATATGTTTATTTAGATGGAAGCCTTGAGATTGTTATCTCTCTGTGAGAGTGGGACAGACAGGGAGACACTGGGTCTAGAGCTGTCTGGACTGGAGGGCCCTTTCCCTTGCCTTGTAATCCTGGATCTCCCCTTGTGACTATGTCAACTAGAGAGAATTAACTTTTGGAAGGACACAGAGAGAAGGCTGGAATAAGCCTGGCTTGTAATCCTAACATACAAAACATTCCAATCCCACTTTGCACTTTATAACCACAAGTAATTTTCCAGTTGTGTTAAAATGCAATACAAAGACGTCCAGGAGGCCAGGCATGAGAAGGGGGGGAAATATTTAGTGGATGGTGTTTGCATTCCATACAGTCCAACCAGATTACAGGAAGCCCAGAAATGTATCACATAACGCCTGGGCAAACAGTAGCCATGGCCTTTGACCTTAGAGGTAATGCTTGTGTTCACCATAAAGAGAAGAAAAGAGGAGCATAATCGGAATATCTGCATGTAATAGTGCATTTGGAAAGTATTCAGACCCCTTTAGTTTCTCCACATTTTGTCACGTTACAGCCTTATTCTAAAATGGATTTTAAATAAATCAACACACAATAACCCATAATGCCAAAGTGAAAACAGGTTTTTAGAAATGTTTGCAAATGTATGAAAAAATAAAATTGAAATTTACAATAGTATTCCGACCCTTTGCTATGAGACTCGAAATTGAGCTCAGGTGCATCCTGTTTCCATTGATCATTCTTGAGATGCTTCTACAACTTGATTGGAGTCCACCTGTGGTAAATTCAATTGATTGGACATGATTTGGAAAGGCACAGACCTGTCTGTGTAAGGTTCCACAGTTGACATTGCATGTCAGAGCAAATACCAAGTCATGAGGTCGGATTGTGTTGAGGCACAGATCTGGGGAAGGGTAGAGTTCCTCTGTGGAGTTGGGATAACCTTCCAGAAGGACAACCATGTCTGCAGCACTCCACTAATCAGGCCTTTATGGTAGTGTGGCCAGACAGAAGCCACTCCTCAGTAAAAGGCACATGACAGCCAGCTTGGAGTTTTCCAAAAGGCACCTAAAGACTCAGACCATGAGAAACAAGATTATCTGGTATGATGATACCAATATTCAACTCTTTGGCCTGAATGCCAAGTGTCACGGCTGGGAGGAAACCTGGCACCATCCCTATGGTGAATCATGGTGGTGGCAGCATCATGCTGTGTGTGTGTTTTTCAGGGGCAGGGACTGTGAGACTAGTCAGGATCGAGGTAAAGATGAACGGAGCAAAGTACAGCGAGATCCTTGATGAAAACCTGCTCCAGAGCGCTCAGGACCTCAGACTGGGGCGAAGGTTCACCTTCCAACAGGACAATGACCCTAGGCACACAGCCAAGACAAAACAGGAGTGGCTTTGGGAAAAGTCTCTGAATGCCCAGCCAGAGACCGGACTTGAACCTGATCGAACATGTCTGCAGAGACCTGAAAATAGCTGTGCAACAACACTCCCCATCCAACCTGACAGAGCTTGAGAGGACCTGCAGAGAAGAATGGGAGAAACTCCCCAAAAACAGGTGTGCCATGCTTGTAGTGTCACAGCCAAGAAGACTCGAGGCTGTAATCGCTGCCAAAGGTGCTTCAACAAAGTACTGAGTAAAGGATCTAAATACTTATGTAAATGTGATAATTCTTATTTTTTATTTATTTTTTATAAATTAGTAAACATTTCTATAAAAAACTTTTTTTGCTTTGTCATTATGGGTTATTGTGTGTAGATTATGTGTAGATTGATGAAGAAAAAAACATATTTTAGGATGATGCTGTAACTTTCAAGGGGTCTGAATACTTTCTGAAGGCACTGTACATAATCTGGATATTAACTGCGTACATCCATTGCACTGTTTGATCATAATTGATCACTCTATTGTGTAAATGGACAGAAATGTTATATTGAGGTTTACATTTTTTAAATTATTTAAATTAAACCGAGTTCATGCTATCTGTTTGTCTCCATAAAACACTGATTCTAAGGTTTTATCCTAAACTTTCTGTACTGTATAACATTTGCTCAATACACAAATTAAAATATAGATGGATTAAGGGGTCATATACTGACTACTCATTGTATTCAAATATTCCATTGGGGGGAAAAATGTAAGACAGTGAAGTTGATTTGGCAAAGAGTTGTTCTTTTCTCAAACAAGCACACTTGTTACTGTGTTCTGTGCTTTTCCACTAACACAAATTAATGTCATCATATAATACCAGGCACCAGGCCTATGATGCCAGGGAACAGATTGACAGGAACATTTATGGATTCTATTCCATTTCCATTGGCCAGTCAAATCGAGCTGTTGCATTGGCTAACTCCCGCCCTGGAAACCAATGTATAAACGAACAGTGATGTCACCAGGCAACATTGCCAATCTGCTAATGGGCAGTCAACATTCCATAGAGCTGAGGACAGTAAGTACAGCCTGAAACTTGTTTCACAAACCCAAGGAACACAGACATACTGTGACCAATAAAACCATTGTGGAACGCAAGGTCATAGAGGAAGGGCAGGGCAGAGGGTGTCCAAACATATCAGTGATGTCATGACATACAGTATGAAGTGAAGTCATGATTGCACCAAAAAGAGCAAATGTGAACGCACTGACCTCAGCTAACCAAACTAACACAAAACGAAAGAGCTAAACAGCCAACTTTAAATGTCACATTTAACAACAAATCCGATTAACCCTGTAGAGCAAGGATCTTACCGTTTTTACCATAGCAAGGTTGTGTACATTGGCGCCGGAGAGGATGGCTGCTGTTTTATGGGCTCTTAACCAACCGTGCTATTTTGTTTGTTTTTTCGCATTGTTTGTAACTTATTTTGTACTTAATGTTGCTGCTACCGTCTCTTATGACCGAAAAGAGCTTCTGGACATCAGAACAGCGATTACTCCCCTGGAATTGGACAAATCATTTTTCTTTAATGTGCCAGCCGAGAGGGATTTACTCCAGACACCCGAACAGGCGCTCATCCCCGTCATTTGCAGGAGAAAGTGACTGAGGTTTCGGCGAAGGAGATCAGGGTGCCTTGTGAGGATCCAGTGACGAGTGGCTAATCTGCCTTTGCCATCTGTCCTATTGGCCAATGTACAATCGCTGGAAAATAAAATGGACAAACTAAAAGCACGTATATCCTACCAACTGGACATTAAAAACTGTAATATCTTCTGTTTCACCGAGTTGTGGCT
This sequence comes from Oncorhynchus tshawytscha, assembly GCF_018296145.1. Taxonomy (NCBI): domain Eukaryota; kingdom Metazoa; phylum Chordata; class Actinopteri; order Salmoniformes; family Salmonidae; genus Oncorhynchus; species Oncorhynchus tshawytscha. The sequence continues at coordinate 63,036,054 of NC_056440.1, forward strand.
TAACGACGACATGAATAACATACAGCTGGCGGGTTATACACTGTACCGGCTGGATAGAACACCAGCCTCTGGTAAGACAAGGGGTGTATAGTTGTAAACAACAGCTGGTGCACGATATCTAAGGAAGTATCAAGGTTTTGCTTGCCTAAAGTAGAGTATCTCATGATAAGCTGTAGACCACACTATCTACCTAGAGAGTTTTCATCTACAGTATATTCTTCGTAGCTGTCTATTTACCACCACAAACCGATGCTGGCACCAAGACTGCACTCAATGAGCTGTATAAGGCCATAACAAAACAGGAAAACGCTCATCCAGAAGCGGCGCTCCTAGTGGCCGGGGACTTCAATGCAGGGAAACTTAAATCCGTTTTACCTAATTTCAACCAGCATGTTAAATGTGCAACCAGAGGGAAAAAAAACTCTAGACCGCCTTTACTCCATACACAGAGACGGGTACAAAGCTCTCCCTCGCCCTCCATTTGGCAAATCTGACCATAATTCTATTCTCCTGATTCCTGCTTACAAGCACTAAAGCAGGAAGCAGGACTGTTTTGCTAGCACAGACTGGAATATGTTCTATGATTCTACCAATGGCAATGAAGAGTACACCAAATCAGTCACTGGCTTCATCAATAAGTGCATCGATGAAATCGTCCCCACATGGACTGTACGTACGAACACCAACCAGAAAACATGGATTACAGGCAACATCCACACTGAGCTAAAGAGTAGAGCTGCCACTTTCAAGGAGCGGGATACCTGAACATCTAATCAAATGGCTACCCAGATTATTTGCATTGCCCCCTCTTTTATGCTGCTGCTACTCTCTGTTATTATCTATGCATAGTCATTTTAATAACTCTACCTATATGTATATATTACCTCAATTACCTCGACTAACCGGTGCCCCCGCACATTGACTCTGTACCGATACCCCCTGTATATAGCCTCCCTACTGTTATTTTTCTACTGCTCTTTAATTATTACTATTATGTTTTATTTTTTTTGTATTTATCTTAAAACTGCATTGTTGGTTAAGTGCTTGTAAGTAAGCATTTCACTGTAAGGTTTACACTTGTTGTATTCGGTGCATGTGACAAATACAATTTGATTTGAGTATCATAAACCAATAGCATATACTGTATGGGTTTGGGGAAACACTGGTTACTTACTGATGGCAGCTGTGCCACTCCCAGGTGTGTCGAGGTCGGTTGGGCATGAAGTCAGCCGTCCCCTGGTTCTTAACCCTCTGTGGGAAGCGAAGCAGGACTCTGACGTCATAGTCTGTAGTCTCAGCGCTGTAGGCAGTGCTGTGGGAAGACAAACACAAAGTATGGAATAGCCATGAGCGACGGAAAGTACAGAAGGCTACAGAGAACACATCTCCCAAGGGTTGTCCCAGTGAGTTTCTGATACCTAAGGCTCACAATGTGTTCCTGCAACAAGACAGAATTGAGCGCGTCTGGAAAAGCTAGAGGGAAAAAATATGTTAAATAAATAATGACAGATTACTGTGATTAATCTCCATAGCCTACTGCACACGTTTTCACTTTTGTAGCAAGGAAAGCTTTGAAGTGGACAGGTATACACTGTGTAGAGACGTCCAGTATGAACACATTTTAGAATTGTTTTAACATTAACCTGCATTCCAAAGTATCAGTAAAAATCTTTGCAATTCATCTTATGGCTGTTGTTGACATTGGAGTGTATAGCACATTATACAAGGCCATCTGTCCATGACTGCTGATAACACAGACAGAATATGAGAGTGCTTCGAGGAATGGCTGTGCTTGAGAAAGGAAGGAGGGCAAACAGGAGAGCCAGTGGGACAACAAAGTTCATCCCCTTCATTTAAATGCACTGCAGTCTGGGCAATTGTACCGTACCCATCTAACCCTGGGGCCAAAGTCAGAGGACCATTATGTGTGCTGCGACTGCAGACCAAACCACTCAGAGAACCGTTTACTGACAGGCCACGTTACATAGGCAAGCCTTAGGCTGCGTTTACACAGGCAGCACAAATCTGATCTTTTGCCCAATTATTGGCAAAAGACATGATCTGATTGGTCAAAAGACCAATTAGTGGCAACATATCAAAATTTTATAAATGCAGCCTTAGTGACAGGCCTAGGTGAACAGATTTCAGGTTATTGATGTTGCACTGTGAACTGGGTTCCAAACTTTATATACTGCAGCTTAGATAAGGAGTACATTTACTAAGCAGGTAGATAAAACAGTCCGGAGCTGAGACATAACATGCTAATATTCACCCATAGGCACATGGAATCTTTCAATCTGTTCTAACTGGAGGAGACTGATTGTCCATCAGAATGTGACAACTGGCTTACAAAAATTGGTGATAAGAGTGACTACTAACAGAGTGACTACTAACAGAGTGACTACTAACAGAGTGACTACTAACAAAGTTATTGTATGTTCTCCTCATCCAAAGCAAACACAGACACTTATTAAAACACTTAAAAGGTTTCAAATGGTCTCTTACCTTGCCAAGCATTTCTCCTCGGCAGCACAGCGGAGAGAGTACATGTGAGCCCTCTGGATATACGTGGAGGCCTGCACATAGTTGGGATCAGGAACCAGGTCTGGCAAACCTAGAACAAGACACTTGGCTCAACACATAGTATCCTTCAACAGCAATTGATTCAATCATGTTAGTATCAATACCTTGATGCCAATGTCAACTTTTACAGGTCTGCTTCCTCCCTTGACAGAATATAGAGTATCGCTGTGGTGCACCGACCAGTGAGGTCATTCCTCAAATAAAACAGCACAGCTTTACACCTCCTCATCCATCAGCTATATTTCATTCCCCTGCGTTGTGTTATTGTAAGGACTTTGATACAGATGCAGTAGAAGTTCACGCCTTTAATGATGTGCAGCTTATAAAGCCTTCCTAAACACTACATACATGTGTTACAAATCATTTATAACCATATTTCATGCTTTATAAACGCTTCATAAATGTGGCATAACTGCGTGACATAACCACCAATGTCAAATGTGACATAACCCGCTATGTCAAATATGACATAAACTTGTGCGTTATAAAGGGTGGTATAAGCACCGCTTAATAAAGGCCTTATAAATCATATTAAATTGAGGCTTCACAAAGCATTTATAAACCTGTCATACATTCTTGGTAGAGCATTTCAACGCCAGGATATTGGGTTTGATTCCCAGGACCACCCATACGCAAACATTTATTCACCAATGACTGTAAGTCGCTTTGGATAAAAGCGTCTGCTAAATGTTATATATTATTTCACTAAAACATTTCTAGGATGGCCCAACCTCTTTCCCTCTTGGGTGCATAGTCAATATTGGACCTGAACTCAACTTTCCCCAAAATGCTGTGCTGCAGAAGAATGTGTGCAGTCATGCACAAGCAGAACACTTTGGTAGGGCCTTTAAAAAACATTTGTTTTTGTTTTTGTTTTTCCAGGTTTCGGATTGTTAATTGTTCATGTTTAGACAATTATTTTTCATATATCGTTAATGGTTATTGACACTTTTCTACTATTACGTTGGGTACTTTTATTTAAAACATTTCTGAAATTCCGTGACATGGAAGTACTTTTTTAGTGTTGCTGACGAGACACTGATCATATTATCAGTTCAAATGCCGCTGGGCAGCGAAAGGATATTTTCTCCAAATGATTCTGAGGGACCACACACATTCTATTCTGTGTTGAACGGTTAACAAAGAAACACGTCCTTCTATCTGCTTCATTTAGAGTTATTTATGCAACTTTAGTTGTGATACAAACGTTGGGCTATATGTTTAAATGTTTGTTGTATTTGACCCCCTTTTTCTCCTCTCACCGCTGCAATGCCCCAACAGGCTCGGGAGGTGAAGGTTGAGTCATGCGTCCTCCAAAACATGACCCGCCAAACCGCGCTTCCTAACACCCGCCACTTTCCTAACACTCGCAACTTTGGCCACTTTAGTTGTGATTCAAACCTTGTGATACAAAACATATAAGGCTATGGGCTAGGCTACATGACGTGTGCAAATTAAGATTTTAGAAGGTAAATCATCTTTAATATTGCAGATAGATTGTGGCTTCCATTAATGTAATTGTCTGCATCATTTCCAATCCCCCATTTATTTTGTTTGTGTGTATATATATATATATATATATATATATATAGTACCAGTCAAAAGTTTGGACACACCTACTCATTCAAGGGTTTCTATTTCTTTGTACTATTTTCTACATTGTCGAATAATAGTAATAGTAATAGTTAAGACATCAAAACTATGAAATAACACATATGGGATTAGGTTGTAACCAAAAAAGTGTTAAACACAGGGAATGAGATTAGGTGTAATGTGACTAACATGACATCACTTTATAGTGTGTGCCATCCTTCAGCACAACATGTCACCCTGTATAAAGCATGATTACATCATATTCCACATAGTGGGTTATGTCAATGTTGACAATGGTGATCATTTTATGTAGCGCTTATGAAGGCTTTATGAAGCCTTTAGAAGGTGAAAGTCATTTAAAGATGGACCGAAGATTTAGTGTAGAGTTATGACCACAGGTTACATATGGTGGCACATTCAGATAGGTGGGCCCTGTGGTCAGCAGTCAGGAATCACTAATTACAGTACATTCCAGATGATCATCTCAGCAGGATCTTAGTGTACACAAAAAAGCTAATCATGCCAAGAGAAATAAAATGGAGTCTACATGAATGCGTCATTCATTCTGTAAAAAATTATTCCCTAGAAGCTGAATGTGAAAGTGAAAACATGGTTGGTACACGTAGGGAAAAAATGATGCTAAAACGCTGGGGCCTCTTTATATGATGTGATGTTTCATGACACTAATCCTAATTTGCACCTGTCATTCCATGTTAACCTTTGGCATGAAAAATACATTCAGACTATTCATATCTGGAGGGGATAATGAGAAGCATTAGAGAATCAACTTCCTCAACTAGACTTGCAATTCTGTTCTGCTACAGTAGCCAACGTTCATATTTCATATTTGCTGTAGGCTCCTAGTAATCAAAAATTGAAAGCTATTTCACATTAATGCAAGAAAATGAGCGAGATGGAGGGAGAGAGAAAGAGAGACAGAGCAGCATGCTAAGGTAAAACAACAATGATCTCACACCCTGCTGTTCCTAAACTGGGCCAGTGATCGACTCTGTCAGAGAAAACAGAAGAATAAATAAAAAAGCAGGCCTGAGTTGTCAGAGCCAATGTGTGTCCCATTTCCAGTAAAGGGCATGCCAGAAAGGGTCACTGGGATACCTTATCACCACCCCCTTCCTTCCCCCTTTACCTCAACCTCAAAGGCCAGACATCCACTTAAATGTGAACCAGTTGGAGCAACATAAAGTCAATCCCAAGTTTTGACCTCTGGTACCATTCAAAAACTACCATCTGCTTCATTTTGGTCCCAGCCAAATTGACAAAACAGTAAAACAACTAAAGCCATACGGGGACATGATATTTAGCGTTGCGCTTTTGTATCCTCGCTCTGTCATCGCGGTTGTTTACAGCAGGCCTTGGATACAGTTTGTTTATAGGAATTCTACAGAGAAAGCGTCCTATCTCCTCTGCCTGTTTACCGTCCAGGTGAGCCTTCCCCAGTTTAGACACAGGTTCAAGTGAGGGTTCTGTCTTTCCCAGCACTGTGTACACATCCTATTTGTCATCTCTCTCTCTGAAGCAGACTTACAGGCCACGGGAAGCTTCCTGGGGCAGACCATGTAAACACTGTAAGGCCTGTGTGAAATGCAGAGGTTTTCCATCCAGCAGCGGACTCGGCTCCCTCATCTTTCGGCAAAGCCTTTGTTCTTTAGCCCCCTAATCTCCGGTAACTGGAAATTGGGTATTTTTCAGAGGGATATAGTGTGTCTGAACCAAAGGCTGATCAGCCCTCGAAAGCATTTGACAAGGCTGTACATACTGTATCATAGTGGGGCACTAGAGAAAAGATGTTGGATTTAGCCAGTTCTTTAATAATGTCTTTCCCTGAAAGTGTACAATACACAACATATAAACACATCCCTTTTACGAAGTCAATGGCATGTCATTTATTTTTTGAGAACAGCTCTTTCATTAGAGTGGGTGCATGTGAGAATACGTGAGAGCTTAAGAGTGGTGAGAGAATAGAGTGCAATATAATAGTGCTGTCACGGTTGCAGTCACAGCTCTCCGTGAACAAGACAAGTCCGAGCCTATTGCAACACACCAACACAGGCTCTTTCCACATCCCTCATTTATCTTGTTCCCATTAAGGCCATTTGGCAATAAACAAGACAAGTTACTACTTATCTCTATTGACAAGTCAATACATTAACACTTCCCACTGGGCAAAAACTGGTTGAATCAACGTTGTTTCATGTTAGTTGACAACTCAACCAAATATAAATCAAAACTAGACATTGAACTGATGTCTGTGCCCAGTGGACTTTGGATAGTCCATGTGTAGATGCTCTACAGACTATCACTAACATTTCAACTGACTATCTATTAACCCTAATCCGAAACGTAACCCTTATCCTAAACCTAAACCTAACCATTACCCTAACCCTAGCCCTAACCCTTATTCTAAACCTAGCCCTAACTGTAACCTAAGCAAGCAGATAGTTTGTTGACAGTATGACCATGTGTAGAGCATCTAAAATGTGACCCTCAATAATTCTGTATCTAATCGGTCTTTGATTTGAGTCCTATTCATTTGAGTGGGAACAAAGCGAACCGGTCTCCACATTTGAAGGTATGTCAGTTAAATTGGAATCCCTTGCAGACTTCACTTCGATTGACTGTCGGCCCACTGGAGGAACTTCTATCACATGGATTAAATGGTGTGTGAGAAAGCTGAGGCATCTGCACACATGTTGGCTGTGTCTTGGACAGAGAAGAATGAGTGAGACTGAGTTATGGAACTGAAGCACATGGCACATTAAAGAGCCTCATGCACAGCCTGGCCAGGCAGAGGAATAGAGATATGTGTAAGTCAGTCTTCCATGCTCCCAACCAGAGGAGAGTACCCCATCTGATGTCCCAGCTCCTCAGGCCATGGAGGCTCCTAGCAGCTAGAACAGAGAAAACTCCCACACACGTGTGTGCAATTGCGTCACTTTACGCCACACGGCTTCAGTTACTCTAAATAAATGTTTTCCACATTGATAACTTTGGGCTCCAATAATAAAGTCGGTGTCCACCCCTTACCCTCACCATACTCCCTAACCCAGCCCTGTGATTGGCTCTCAGAACAGAGTCTATCAATTACCCTTGGTTTTCAAGAAATTGTGTGTCTTGAATTACAAAACGACTACTGGGCATGTTGGCTGGGCCACTGCATGTTTAAGAGCAGCTCATTGATGCTCCCTCCCTCTTCACCCCAGCTCATACTAAATATTTGTTTGATTTCCTGAGGCAATGGACCATGTGAAACAGGGACTTTCCACTTCTCCGTTCCCCCTCCTCCTCTCTCTCTCTGGTAGTGGTACAGGAGCACCCCCCTCCTCCTCTCTCTCTCTCTGGTAGTGGTACAGGCAGCACCCCCTCCTCCTCTCTCTCTCTCTGGTAGTGGTACAGGCAGCACCCCCCTCCTCTCTCTCTCTCTCTCTGGTAGTGGTACAGGCAGCACCCCCTCCTCCCCTCTCTCTCTCTCTGGTAGTGGTACAGGCAGCACCCCCTCCTCCTCTCTCTCTCTCTCTCTGGTAGTGGTACAGGCAGCACCCCCTCCTCCTCTCTCTCTCTCTCTGGTAGTGGTACAGGAGCATCCCCCTCCTCCTCTCTCTCTCTCTCTGGTAGTGGTACAGGCAGCACCCCCTCCTCCTCTCTCTCTCTCTCTGGTAGTGGTACAGGCAGCACCCCCTCCTCCTCTCTCTCTCTCTCTGGTAGTGGTACAGGCAGCATCCCCCTCCTCCCCTCTCTCTCTCTCTCTCTGGTAGTGGTACAGGCAGCACCCCCTCCTCCTCTCTCTCTCTCTCTGGTAGTGGTACAGGCAGCACCCCCTCCTCCCCTCTCTCTCTCTGGTAGTAGTACAGGCAGCAGCCCCTCCTCCTCTCTCTCTCTCTCGTAGTGGTACAGGCAGCACCCCCTCCTCCCCTCTCTCTCTCTGGTAGTAGTACAGGCAGCAGCCCCCTCCTCCTCTCTCTCTCTCTGGTAGTGGTACAGGCAGCACCCCCCTCCTCCCCTCTCTCTCTCTGGTAGTGGTACAGGCAGCACCCCCTCCCCCTCTCTCTCTGGTAGTGGTACAAGCAGCACCCCCTCCTCCTCTCTCTCTCTCTCTGGTAGTGGTACAGGCAGCAACCCCCTCCTCCCCCCTCTCTCTCTGGTAGTGGTACAGGCAGCACCCCCTCCTCCCCCCTCTCTCTCTGGTAGTGGTACAGGCAGCACCCCCTCCTCCCCTCTCTCTCTCTCTGGTAGTGGTACAGGCAGCACCCCCCTCTCTCCCATCCAGCTCACCCAGGCCCCAGTCACCCTCCTCCAGCCAGCCCCAACACCGAGGTAATCTCTATTCCCAGGTTCTACACCCAGACCTCCCCAAGAGCCAAGCCATTTTCAGCAGACTATTACTCCCCAAGCTATGACACAGTGAGTCCTGTGTGTGCGCTCACCACATTGGCAGGCCTTTCTCAACACCTGGTTTCAATAACCCCTCTGAGTGAGGGGGAAAGATGAACTGTCCTTCAGTAGAGTTTGCTTTTGTTTGGCAAATTATAATTGAAAGACTTGAGCCAGTAAATAGCAATGCAATTCTGGTTATTTAAAAAGACATTTCCCTGTACTGTGTTTTGGGCCTGAGAGATGTGAAATGAAAGACCTCTAGAAAACAGTGTACTTCTCCAGCTGCAGAGGCACATAGCTGGGGAGACAGGTGGTAAGGGTTCTGCTCCCCCTGGGCTCACACTGTCCACCGCTGTCAGGAAATAGCAGAGGAGCAGAGTAGAGCAGCCACATTCCCTTCTTGTTTTCTTTCCTTCAACTGAGGAAAAGCTTGGATGTGACCCCACAAGTGCATAATCCACTTCACATGTGCGCTGCCATTAGGATCTGGTGGTTTCTTCGTGGTTTGCATGACTGTCTTGTACTGCTCACATCAAACAGACTACAAAGTTGACTAAATAGAAGATGACAAATCTCTCTTGTTTCTTTTGGACGACATACAGATAATCGTTCATACTCTCAAAACAAAATACTGTACATTCTGATGATTTAAAACATTTGGTTGGACAGTGGACAAAGAGCTGGCTTTGTTATAAGACATAAGACGCTGAACTAAATGACTTTGTGCATGTTAATTGCGCGTACCTCTCTGTTCCGGCCGGTAGACACTCCCGACGTTGACACTGGGGTTCTCCACAGCCGTGTTGGGGTTTCTTCCTGGCACCACAGGCGGAAGGAAAGGAGGCTGTGGCTGCACCTGGGGCCTACCGAACGGGGGGAACTGCTCGTACTGGGGACTTCGTACTGGAGGCTGAGCGCCAGCCACTGTCCTGTCTGGGGCAGCGGGCACTGTGTCGGCAGCGGCAGCAGCAGCAGGATCTTCTCCTCCATTGTAGAGGCTGTGTGTGTATCTGCGGTCCAGGCCATCTGAAAAGGGTGGCTGGGCAGCCCGTGCTGGCACAGCAGGCATGGCAGGTACGGCAGGGTTGGGCCCGTAGCCATAGGACTGGTAGTAACGGTAGCCATCCTCACCATAGTCCTGTGGGGAGCGTGGAACCACAGGGGCCAGACCAGCACCCGTTCCATACCCGACTCCAGTGTATCCTCCACCGACACCAACATATCCTCCACCACCAGCACCGTATCCTCCACCACCAGCATCATAGCCTCCACCTGTGGCCCTCTGGAAGGGTGGCTCCGCGTAGCCCCGACCTGCTCCCTCCACCACACTAGGATCATAGGGCAGGGGGTAGGGCTGCTGAGGGAAGGGGTATTGCGGGTAGGGTTGGACAGGGACGTTGTAGGAAGATGAGAAGGATGATGAGGACGACGAAGAGGACCCAGTGGATGGCCTGAAGCGGGGATTGGTGGAGCCTGTCCCCACGGAGCCCTGGCGCCAGTTGTCGGGCACCTGTCCGAAGCCAAATGGATGTCTGGCCTGTCCTCTCACGGTCTCCGAGCCTCCCCTGGAGGGGGCCTGCCTGCGTACATTCCCACCTTGTGGTCTGCGGGGGGTTCGGGGGCGAGAGTCAGCCACCACCACTCTGTGACTTCTCTCCTGGTCCTGTGCTCCGGCAGGGACGTACTCAGCTCCACTGTTGAGGAGACTGAACCTCCGGCCGTTGTTCTCCCACTGGATCATTTGTCTCCAGGGGGTGGCAGCGCCATCCTGCCCCACAGCCTGGTCCTGGGCCTGGGCCCATCCGGAGCCCAGTAGTACACACACCAAGCTCATCACAACAAGAGGCAGCAGCATCATGACACTAAACACACCTCAACTCACCACCACACAGAGAAAACAGCCGCTCAAACACGACCAACCACCTGTAGCCTATGTCAACACAGCATGAATCCTTTTCTGGGGGTATGGAGCAGCGCGTGGTGGGGGTGTGGAGAGGGTAGCAGGAGGATATGCCAGTGGTTATGTCCATTCGCTGCTCCTTACAGCTGGCTAGAGAGGCTGAGGATCAGTCTGTGTCCAGGAGCAGTCATCTCCGGGAGGGGGGGAGTGGGCTCCAGAGGCCCCGCTGGTGGTGCTAGTGTCTGTTAGTGCTGTGAGAGAATGCCCTGTCTTCCTGGCTGTCTAGCTGCGCTGTGACTGTCAGTTGACTGAGCATTGCTCTCACTCAGCCTTCTGGAGAGGAGTGCCTGCCTGTGTGCCTCGACCGAAGCCTTCTATTTGCTTCTCTGATTGCTTACAATGGGCTGTGAAAAAAAGCACTCTCAACTGCTTTTTAAAAAAAAAGGAGAGGTCCCACATGGCCCTAGTGCTAGAGTGGTTTCCTGGGCTGACTGCAGGAGCCAGGACTCGCTCTGTAAGGCTTCCAGAGTCAACATCACCATCTGCAAAGGCACTCAGATTTATATCGCGGCTCACTTTCCGTTGTCCAAATTCTTTTATCATCCTGAACAAGCAGAGATGCGTTGAACATGGCCTGGATTCACCCACACAGGTGTCTAGCAAACCCTTTAACTTCATAACTACCTACAGATGGGAAATAAATGTAACAAAAATAACTTTAGAAAGGAATTGGTAACAGAGTCACTCAGATCAGTTCAGTTACAATGAGCAACAGGTTCCTTTAAACTGGAGAATTGATGAAGAGGAGAGAGAGTGAGGGACAGCTTTCAGAGAAACACAGAGGGATCAGATCGTCTTTGATTGAGTCAGATCGGCCATTGAAAACAGTCACTATTATTGCCTTCTGTACACTTATGTCCTGATACGAGGGGATTTTCCATCTGGTTACAGAGAAAGTCTTGTTGTTTTTTTAATCTCAACAATCCTCCCACTATGTGGTTGTACTGTGGAAATGTGAAATGTGAAGTGTCCCCCACCCCAAGGCATATTATGCAATGAAGTTGAGGTCAATTAAGCAACAGCCTTTCTTACTCTCCCCACCCAGCATCTCCCCTGTGGCCAGTACAATGCACAATACACCCATACAGAGCTCCCAGATCAAACTGTGTGCACGGGCCCCTTTTAAATGATAGATGAAGTTGCTCTTATATCTGTGTAGTAACGCTGTAATCACACTAGTACACAACTGTTCTCAAAGACAAGTAAACACATTACAAACATGGGGATTAACAGCAGATCTGGTTCCTCTTTTCCTTGACAGAAAGAGAGGGAGAGAGAGACAATATCATATTTTTCCTTGTTATCAAAATCAGCGGTTTCCAAGGTGTTTGAATTGGCATGGGCCTTTGTCGGGAGCTGGCAGAATGTGCTACAGACCAACGAAAGGACAACATTCCACCGCCACAGACAGGATCAGAGGTTTAAATTAAATCAGCTGAGCTCTGCCAACTCCGACTCAGACCGATGTCCTGCAAAGAGCTAGCCTGGTTCCAGATCAGTTTGTGCTGTCTTTCCAACTCCTATAGTCAACGCGAATGAGGAAACTTAGGAGGAGCTCCTCCAGGGAGTGGGCCAAAAGGCTCCTGTAGAGGGCATCAATATGTATGTGATACTGTGACGCTGTATATAGCAGAGCAGAGAACTAAATCCTTCCCAGGTGCCATTTGGCTACGACTCTACACAACCTTCGTGGTTCAATGCTGTATGGAGCAACCAGCACAGACTCAAAAGAGATGAGAGGGGATATCATTTGAGTATTGAAATGCTTTACTGCATCTTACACACGTCAAGCGGATATTCTTGTTCCGGCCTTAGTTTAGGTGGTTCTGTCATTGATGAATTAGGATCATCCAGCTGGTCAAGACCGGAAAATGAGATAGCAAGATAACAAGATAGCAAGCAGTCCAGAGGAGAAAACAGGGAGGCAATTTCAGCATATCTCTCGATTCGGAGAATTGGTTGGAATCACTTGCATTTCTCACATGCTTTCCCTTCTCGTAAAGCGGATAACCTGCTGAACAGAACAGAACAGGTCGCACAGCTGTTCTGTTGTTCTTCCCACTCCTGCCTGCAGCACAGTTGATCACTAATAGCCTGGTATGATCAGATCATTATTTTCTTGTGCAGCTATCACAGGTTGTTAAAATGTCAACTACCTTTCATTCACCAAGGGGAAATGATTACAGGTTGGAGGCAATTACCCTCGATTTACCATGTTAGTTAACAGCGGTGGCACTGCTTTGCTGCTGTTGAGACAAGTGCTCATTTATGGCAAAGTTCAGTGGCAGAATACGTCTGGTTTTGTTGTTCTCGCTGTTAAAACTGTAGTACCGATGATTTCTGCCAATTCTCTACTGCGTCCTTCTACTGTGTAGAATGCTACTGCCTTGGTCATTTCATCATCACTCGTCTCACTACTATAGTTAACATGAAGCATAGCCAAGTTAAGGTTTAGTTCAATGTACTTAATGGTTGGCAATGTTTGCATGTTCAGAGTTGATATAATGATCAGACGGTGGTCTCAGTGGGCCGAGTTAGTGTTTAGGATTACCAGTATTCTATATAAAGCAATGTAGTTCAACTATGTAGTCATATGGCTGACATGCATCTCCTTCTGAGTGATACAGTAAGTCCCCTCTACTCCTCACATTCCTACTCTCCACTCACTCCGTGAAGTTCATATAGCGTGGAAGTTCACTGTCCTGATCATTCCACGATCCAGCATTTCCCTTCCACCCGAGGGGGGGTGCATTCCAAGACCGCTGTTATCCATCCAATCTACAGAGCCACACAGGTTATTTGAGGATAGATCCATACGTAAGATGTCCATCTCTCCAACTCCCATGGCTCTCCCCATCACCACACAACACCCTTCATGGGACTGCCTTAGTGGGGATTTCACGTCCATCAAGCTGACATAAAATTATGAAATTCATTATGGAAGAACAGTGCAAGATTCCTGTAGTGGCAGACAATTGATGACTCTGTGACATGTCCTAATTATGCTACCTCCATAGCTTCTGTTTGTAAAGACAAGTATTTCCTCCGAGGACACTGAGTTGTTTTTATCCCTGTATAGCCACGTTCATACAGAATTTCTTATCATTACAGTTTTTAGGCTTAAATTAAGTTTAAAGTTGTTTTTTTAAAAGTTATAGAACAATCCCCGGAGATTCTCTTTGCAGATGAAAACATGTTGCTTTCAATAGCAAACCCACAGGACTGATTCTGAGTGCCCTAAAATTCCATCTTTAATACATTCCATTGAGATTTGGTTTGAACTGTGGCAGTGGAGCGGTGGCTTGTTTTCCTGTGACTGTGCTGTGTGCTTCTCATGTCTCGTAGAAACACTGTGCCCTTTGTGAAGAACCGCGACAGAAGACATTGATCTAAAGGGACTGTGTGGCTGTGTGCTGGGGAAACCCTGAGGGAGAAGGTGCCCCACTGAGAGAGAACAACCCTGAGAGCTCCACATAACAGGACACAAGTATATGCTTTTGTTCTGGGATCTCACGTCTATATTCACTTTTTCAGGGTATGATCTAGGTGAAACGTACTCTTGCATGTTGTTGGTTCTATGGTTGTATGTAATTACCCTAGACTAAAGATATTACCATAGTCACATTGTTTTGAATGGTACGTCTCAATTCAGCTACAGCATTTGCTCAGCGTGTGCTCTTTCACCCAAGTCCCTACAGTACATCTGTGTCAGATAGACTCCCTGGAATACTGTCAGTACTCCACAGATGTTGGGAATCACGTTCAGTGGCGTTCTCGTTCCCTCCATCCGCTCCTCCCTCTCTCTTTTCCTGTCACTCCTGGAATTTGAATTCAGAACGTTAATCTTCGGAAGAATTGTCACTGTGAAATGAAAAGTGAGAAGTCCGTCTTATTGGCTTAATTCCGGTAATGAGAAGCGGTAGGTGGTACTTCTTATTTTACTGCTCCTTTGACGACTCCTGATGAGCATAATACTGTTTGATCTTAGCCTGCTCACAAGAAACTAGTCTCCCGTATTTAGTTACTTCCGCTCACGAGCCCGAGTTTCACTTCAGCAGGTCCACTGCAGTACTATATACAGCTGAGGGAGGCTGGCTATTGCTAGATCGTTTGGTCATACAGTACTGGACGAGAGGCTGTAGTCTTTGAAGTGAATCCAACCTGTTTTCAATGGCATTTTATTGGCATCCAGTGGGAAGGTGTGATGCACCTGCAGACAATATTCCTGGCTCGACATGAAGCACAAGGACGACCAGGCAAACGATCTCCATCAACAAATCATTACATTCGGTTATACTGAGGCATACCACAATCAGCCTGGTAAAGTAACACAGATTAACATCATGATGAAGATTGCTTCTCTGTCAAGTCAAAGACACGTGTTGGTCTGCTTGTACTTCTTTATACTCTCATTGTTCTTCTTGTAACATCAGATTTGCTGTTTTCCATACAAACCAGACTAAATCAAGTGATCAACTTAATCAAGACCCTTTTTGGCTGCTGGAACAAATCTCTTAGCTGAACTAATGAGAGCCTTATAGGCCCAGTTCATTCAATATGGACAATCTGACTATCAGTTTGGACTGCTTGGGCTTCAGGTGTACAATAATCACTACATGGTTCAGTCCACCTGCACCACTGGCCCCCGGTGCTTGTTGTTTTGTGTCTGTCTGTCTGTCACACACACCACGGCACACAAAGGACATGACCCCTACCTGTAACCAGGACGGGAACCTCTCATTGGCATGTCAGGCCTCCAGATATTCTAGCAAACGTCAGTGGGGGGGGGGCTACGAATGCACCACACATCACAGGAATCAATGAAGGGTAGAGAAGCTCTAGGGAGAGGTTGTAGGCTAGACACAGGAAAGATGGGCATCGATGAGCGAGGGAAGAGAGTGGCTATTTACCACCCCTGATAGAGAGTTAGGGTGATTCTGGAGACCACAATGCGTATGTACTAGCGCTGATGTGCTGTATGTAGGAGTGACATGATGGATGTTGAACATAGGCAGAGGTTTCTCAGGGGAATAGAGCTGTCAGGGTGGCAGGACTCATTTGGTACTGATGAGCATGTTACTATGACGCAAAGGCACCTGAGGGACACACGCTGATGAGAGAAACATGTAGGCACACGCAGGAACACAAGCATGCAAACGGACACACGCACGCAAACGGACACACGCACGCAAACGGACACACGCAAACGGACACACACACACAAACGGACACACGCATGCAAACGGACACACGCACGCAAACGGACACACGCACGCAAACGGACACACGCATGCAAATGGACACACACACGCAAACAGACACACACGCATGCAAACGGACACACGCATGCAAACGGACACACGCACAAACGGACACACGCACGCAAACGGACACACGCATGCAAACGGACACACACGCATGCAAACGGACACACGCACGCAAATGGACACACGCACGCAAACGGACACACGCACGCAAACGGACACACGCATGCAAACGGACACACGGCAAACGGACACGCACGCAAACGGACACACGCACGCAAACGGACACACGCACGCAAACGGACACACGCACGCAAACGGACACACGCACGCAAACGGACACACGCACGCACACAAACAGACACACGCACACAAACGGACACACGCACGCAAACAGACACACGCACGCAAACGGACACACGCACACAAACGGACACACACGCACGCAAACAGACACACGCACGCAAACAGACACACGCACACAAACAGGACACACGCACGCAAACGGACACACGCATGCAAACGGACACACACGCATGCAAACGGACACACGCACGCAAACACACACACGGACACACGCATGCAAACGGACACACGCATGCAAATGGACACACGCACGCAAACGGACACACACACGCAAACGGACACACGCATGCAAACGGACACACGCATGCAAACGGACACACACGCACGGACAAACGGGACACACGCATGCAAACGGACACACGCATGCAAACGGACACACGCATGCAAATGGACACACGCACGCAAACGGACACACGCATGCAAACGGACACACGCATGCAAACGGACACACGCACGCAAATGGACACACGCACGGACAAACGGACACACACACATGCAAACGGACACACACACGCAAACGGACACAAACGGACACACACACGCAAACGGACACACGCATGCAAACGGACACACGCATGCAAACGGACACACGCACGCAAACGGACACACGCACGCAAACGGACACACGCATGCAAACGGACACACACACACGCAAACGGACACACACACACAAACGGACACACGCATGCAAACGGACACACGCATGCAAACGGACACACGCATGCAAACGGACACACGCATGCAAACGGACACACGCACGCACACGCAAACGGACACACGCACACAAACGGACACACGCGGACACACGCACGCAAACGGACACACACACGCAAACGGACACACACGCATGCAAACGGACACACGCATGCAAACGGACACACGCAAACGCAAACGGACACACGCACAACGGACAAAAACGGACACACGCACGCAAACGGGACACACACACACGCAAACGGACACACACACAAACGGACACACGCATGCAAACGGACACACACACGCAAACGCAAATGGACACACGCACACAAACGGACACACGCACGCAAACGGACACACACATGCAAACGGACACACACGCACGCAAACGGACACACACAAACACACACGCAAACGGACACACGCATGCAAACGGACACACGCACGCAAACGGACACACGCACGGACACACACGCACATGCAAACGGACACACACACACACGCAAACGGACACACGCATGCAAACGGACACACGCAGGCAAACGGACACACACATGCAAACGGACACACGCACGCAAACGGACACACGCATGCAAACGGACACACACACGCAAACGGACACACGCATGCAAACGGACACACACGCAAACGGACACACACACACACACACACACGCATGGAAACGGACACACACATGCAAACGGACACACACACACACGCAAACGGACACACGCATGCAAACGGACACACGCACGCAAACGGACACACACACACGCAAACGGACACACGCACGCAAACGGACACACGCACGCAAACGGACACACGCACGCAAACGGACACACACACACGCAAACGGACACACGCACGCAAACGGACACACGCAAACGGACACAACACGCAAACGGAACGGACACACGCACGCAAACGGACACACGCACGCAAACGGACACACACACGCAAACGGACACACGCACGGGACACACGCACGCAAACGGACACACACACACAAATGGACACACACACATGCAAACGGACACACACACACAAAAACGGACACACGCACGCAAACGGACACACGCATGCAAACGGACACACACGCACACACGCATGCAAACAGACACACACACGCAAACGGACACACACGCACGCAAACGGACACACACGCACGCAAACGGACACACACACACGCAAACGGACACACACATGCAAACGGACACACACATGCAAATGGACACACGCACACGCAAACGGACACACTCACATGCAAACGGACACACACACACACGCATACGGACACACACACACACATGCAAACGGACACACGCATGCAAACGGACACACGCACGCAAACGGACACACACACACACAAACGGACACACGCACGCAAACGGACACACACACACGCAAACGGACACACGCATGCAAACGGGACACACGCACGCAAACGGACACACACACGCAAACGGACACACACACGCAAACGGACACACGCATGCAAACGGACACACGCACGCAAACGGACACACGCACGCAAACGGACACACGCACGCAAACGGACACACGCACGCAAACGGACACACGCACGCAAACGGACACACACACAAATGGACACACACACATGCAAACGGACACACACACGCAAACGGACACACGCACGCAAACGGACACACGCATGCAAACGGACACACGCATGCAAACAGACACACACACGCAAACGGACACACACGCACGCAAACGGACACACACGCACGCAAACGGACACACACACACGCAAACGGACACACACATGCAAACGGACACACACATGCAAATGGACACACGCACACGCAAACGGACACACTCACATGCAAACGGACACACACACACGCAAACGGACACACACACATGCAAACGGACACACGCATGCAAACGGACACACGCACGCAAACGGACACACAAACACACACGCACGCAAACGGACACACGCACGCAAACGGACACACACACGCAAACGGACACACGCATGCAAACGGACACACGCACGCAAACGGACACACACACGCAAAACGGACACACACACGCACACACACATGCAAACGGACACACGCATGCAAACGGACACACGCACGCAAACGGACACACACACGCAAACGGACACACGCACGCAAACGGACACACGCACGCAAACAGACACACACACATGCAAACGGACACACGCATGCAAACGGACACACACACATGCAAACGGACACACACGCACGCAAACGGACACACGCACGCAAACGGACACACACACGCAAACGGACACACACACATGCAAACGGACACACGCATGCAAACGGACACACACACATGCAAATGGACACACACGCACGCAAACGGACACACGCACGCAAACGGACACACGCATGCAAACGGACACACACACGGACAAACGGACACACACACGCAAACGGACACACACACGCAAACGGACACACACACGCAAACGGACACACGCATGCAAACGGACACACGCACACAAACGGACACACGCATGCAAACGGACACACGCATGCAAACGGACACACACACGCAAACGGACACACACACGCAAACGGACACACGCACGCAAACGGACACACGCACGCAAACGGACACACGCACGCAAACGGACACACACACGCAAACGGACACACACACGCACGCAAACGGACACACACGCATGCAAACGGACACACGCACGCAAACGGACACAAACACGCAAACGGACACACACACGCAAACGGACACACGCACGCAAACGGACACACGCATGCAAACGGACACACGCACGCAAACGGACACACGCACGCAAACGGAAACACACATGCAAACGGACACACGCACGCAAACGGACACACGCATGCAAACGGACACACACGCACGCAAACGGACACACGCACGCAAACGGAAACACACATGCAAACGGACACACGCACGCAAACGGACACACGCATGCAAACGGACACACGCACGCAAACGGACACACGCATGCAAACGGACACACACACGCAAACGGACACACGCACGCAAACGGACACACGCACGCAAACGGACACACGCACGCAAACGGACACACGCACGCAAACGGACACACACACGCACGCAAACGGACACACACGCAAACGGACACACGCACGCAAACGGACACACACATGCAAACGGACACACGCACGCAAACGGACACACGCATGCAAACGGACACACACGCACGCAAACGGACACACACACGCAAACGACAAACGGACACAAACGGACACACGCAAAAACGGACACACGCACGCAAACGGACACACGCATGCAAACGGACACACACACGCAAACGGACACACGCATGCAAACGGACACACACGCACGCAAACACACACGACAAACACACACACACGCAAACGGACACACGCACGCAAACGGACACACGCACGCAAACGGACACACGCACGCAAACGGACACACGCATGCAAACGGACACACACGCACGCAAACGGACACACGCACGCAAATGGAAACACACATGCAAACGGACACACGCATGCAAACGGACACACGCATGCAAACAGACACACACATGCAAACGGACACACGCACGTAAACGGACACACACATGCAAACAGACACACACATGCAAACGGACACACACACGTAAACGGACACACACATGCAAACGGACACACACACACGCATACGGACACACACACATGCAAACGGACACACACACACACGCAAACGGACACACGCATGCAAACGGACACACGCACGCAAACGGACACACACACACGCAAACGGACACACGCATGCAAACGGACACACACACGCAAACGGACACACGCATGCAAACGGACACACACACGCAAACGGACACACGCACGCAAACGGACACACGCATGCAAACGGACACACAAACGCAAACGGACACACGCACGCAAACGGACACACACACGCAAACAGACACACACATGCAAATGGACACACACACACGCAAACGGACACACGCATGCAAACGGACACACACACATGCAAACGGACACACGCATGCAAACGGACACACACACATGCAAACGGACACACACATGCAAACGGACACACACACACGCAAATGGACACACGCATGCAAACGGACACACACACGCAAACGGACACACGCATGCAAACGGACACACACACGGACAAACGGGACACACACACGCAAACGGACACACACACGCAAACGGACACACACACGCAAACGGACACACCACGCAAACGGACACACGCATGCAAACGGACACACGCATGCAAACGGACACACGCACGCAAACGGACACACGCATGCAAATGGACACACGCATGCAAACGGACACACGCACGCAAACGGACACACACAAACGGACAAACGGACACACACACGCAAACGGACACACACACAAACGCAAACGGACACACGCATGCAAACGGACACACGCACGCAAACGGACACACAAACGCACACACGCAAACGGACACACGCACGCAAACGGACACACACACACACAACGGACACACACACACGCAAACGGACACACACAACGGACACACACACAAAACGGACACACACACGCCAACGGACACAAACGGACACACGCAAACGGACACACACACACGCAAACGGACACACACACGCAAACGGACACACCCACGCAAACGGACACACGCATGCAAACGGACACACGCATGCAAACGGACACACACACGCAAACGGACACAACGCACGCGGGACACACGCATGCAAATGGACACACGCATGCAAACGGACACACAAATGGACACGCAAACGGACACACGCACGGACAAACGGACACACACACGCAAACGGACACACACACGGACACACACAAACGGACACACACACACGCAAACGGACACACGCATGCAAACGGACACACGCACGCAAACGGACACACACACACGCAAACGGACACACGCACGCAAACGGACACACACACGCAAACGGACACACACACACAAACGGCAAACGGACACCACACACGCAAACGGACACACACACGCCAACGGACACACGCATGCAAA
This sequence comes from Oncorhynchus tshawytscha, assembly GCF_018296145.1. Taxonomy (NCBI): domain Eukaryota; kingdom Metazoa; phylum Chordata; class Actinopteri; order Salmoniformes; family Salmonidae; genus Oncorhynchus; species Oncorhynchus tshawytscha. The sequence goes on from NC_056440.1 coordinate 63,057,954, forward strand.
CGGACACACACACACGCAAACGGACACACACACGCAAACGGACACACACACGCAAACGGACACACGCACGCAAACGGACACACGCATGCAAACGGACACACGCATGCAAACGGACACACGCATGAAAAAACGGACACACGCATGCAAACGGACACACGCACAAACGGACACACACACAACACGGGACACATGCATGCAAACGGACACACACATGCAAACGGACACACGCACGCAAATGGACACACGCATGCAAACGGACACACGCACGGACACACGCATGCAAACGGACACACGCATGCAAACGGACACACGCATGCAACACGGACACACGCATGCAAACGGACACACGCATGCAAACGGACACACGCATGCAAACGGACACACGCATGCAAACGGACACACGCATGCAAACGGACACACACGCACGCAAACGGACACACGCATGCAAACGGACACATGCATGCAAACGGACACACGCATGCAAACGGACACACACACGCAAACAGACACACACATGCAAACGGACACACGCATGCAAACGGACACATGCATGCAAACGGACACACGCATGCAAACGGACACACGCACACACACACACACACACACACACACACATGTGCAAACACAAAAACACAAAACACCGGCATGTCCATATTCCCACCCACGCTCCTATGGCCACCATGTTAGTGAAAGGATCCCTGACCTTCTGGTTTCCACCAATGTCCCATCGGTCGTGACCTCAATACGCTTCCCCATCTGCTCCCCAAATGTTACAGTGGAACATTTCACTGGACAGACAAATGAAGGAATAGACTGGTGGTCCTCTCCTCACCTCTCCTCTCTCCTCACTGTTTTCCTGTCCCTCTCACTGAGATATTGTGACCTGCAGCCCTCTGCCTCCAATGTCATTTTCTGCGCCTAGAGCTCATTTGAGATGGGGTTCCATCAGACGGTGGCCTTTCGTACATGTGGCACATACAGGCTCAAGGGAAGGACAGCGGCATAACACCAAATCAAAATCAAAGATTATAATACAAACAGCCCCGCGGGTCTCTCTAATGACTAAGGTGAGCCCCAGACTCTGGCTCTGACTGCACCGCAATACTAATGAGCAGTCTCATGGACGGGGAAATGTCGAGGAGAGTGACTGGCATAGTAAGTGGTTCCTCATCTCACTGTGGGTTTCAGTTGCACAACACCAGGACAGTTAGCTAACATGCCATGTTATGATGACTGGCCATGAAATCTAAATCCCAAAGAACAGAGGGAGAAACAAAGACAAAGGAGGGGAGAGAGCGAGAGAGAGAGAGAGAGAGAGAGAGAGAGAGAGAGAGAGAAAATAGAATAGGAGAATTCCATTGTCATGTGTTTCCCAAAGCAAGTGGAGCCTGTACATTTGATGAAGCGGCCCATTCAATTAGCTCTCGACATCCACAGCTGTTCCCTTGGGAGTCGTTCTCACAGATGTTCAGTGTGCTGTTGTCTGCAAAACTCAGAGACTCTCTACTCTCCCCCTCTCCCTCTAGCCTCCTCTCCTCTCCTCTCCTCTCCTCTCCTCTCCTCTCCTCTCCTCTCCTCTCCTCTCCTCTCCTCTCCTCTCCTCTCCTCTCCTCTCCTCTCCTCTCCTCTCCTCTCCTCTCCTCTCCTCTCCTCTCCTCTCCCTCTCTCCTCTCCTCTCCTCTCCTCTCCTCTCCTCTCCTCCCTCTAGTCTCCTCTCCTCTCCCTCTAGTCTCCTCTCCCCTCTCCCTTTAGCCTCTCCTCTTCCTCTCCCTCTCCTCTTCCTCTCCTCTCCCTCTAGTCTCTTTTCCTCTTCTCTCCCTCTTCCTCTAGCCTCCTCTCCCTCTCCGTCTTCCTCTCCCTCTAGCCTCATCTCCTCTCCCTCTTCTTCTCCCTCTAGCCTCCTCTCATCTCCCTCTTCTTCTCCCTCTAGCCTCCTCTTTTCTCCCTCTTCCTCTCCCTCTCCCTCTAGCCTCCTCTCCTCTCTGTCTTCCTCTCACTCTCCCTCTAGCCTCCTCTCCTATATACTCTCCAGACAATAACACAACAAGGTCCTGGCTGACTGAATGGTTATAAAGAGCTAGCAGACACTTACTGGTCTGAATCTGAAATCTCAGACCGCTACAGCTTGATATCGCTCAAGGAAACAGGCACTCATAAATGGCTCACTTACTCACAAAGATAGTTTGTTTTTGTCTATTTTAATAATGTCCAGACAGAGTGACAGACGCACAGATGAACAGACAGTCAGACAGAGGCTTCCCTTACGTATACACAGACAAACAGACAGAGACACACAATTCAGTCCCATTCAAAATCCTATTTTCCCTAACCCCTAACCCTAACCGTACCTTAACCTTAACCCTTAAACATAACCTTAACCCTAACCTTAAACCATGCACGCACACACACACACACACACACACACACACACACACACACACACACACACACACACACACACACACACACACACACACACACACACACACACACACACACACACAGACACAATGACCAGCCCTTTTTGACAGACTTAGTGATTGATCTGATACAGCCCTGCGTGTCACTTCATTATGTGGAGTCTCATTGATAAGAGAACAGCTATGCAACTATTTTCTTTCTCTTTATCTCTTCTGTGGGGTGGTGTTGCTACAGAGACATCTATGGACCCTGGCTAAATATCCTTATTAATTTGGTTCCCAGGCTTTAGGTCATGATTAGTCTACACATAGTACAGTACAGCCCATAAATTCCTGCCAAAGGCCACAAAAATGGCTTGCTCTTTACCGAAGATTATGAAACCACATACCATCTTACAAAACTCCAGTCATACAAGCAGCAGAGTTGTCTGCCTTCCTTGCTTCTGGATAATTCAAACATTTTATTCATTTTGGACAGGTGTTGAGTGTGGAACTTCGTGCTGAAATTCCCACTTTAAACTCAGACTTCTACAAGGTCAGGGGTCAGGAGCGTGAACACAGGAACTTAGACACCTCACCCCGTTCTCTCAACTCCTCAGCCTCTCACCTAATCCCAATCCCAAGTCACTGCTTGGAGAGAGAAGGCCATTGACCAGAGTAACATACAAACACACGGTCACGCCCTGCCCTTAGAGCCATTTTATTTCTCTATCTGGTCAGCTCATGGTGTGATGTGGGGTGGGCATTCTATGTTTTGTTTTTTATGTTTCTTTATTTCTCGGTTTTGGCCGGGTATGGTTCTCAATCAGGGACAGCTGTCTATCGTTGTCTCTGATTGGGAATCATACTTAGGTAGCCCTTTTTCCCTCCTTTCAGTGTGGGTAGTTGACTTGTGTTAGTGGCACCTTTCCCTCGTAAGCTTCAAGGTTGTTCATTTTGTTTCTTGTTTTGTTGGCGTCATTCCCAAAAAAAAGAAAATGTACGCTCACAACACTGCACTTTGGTCTACTTCCAACGACACCCGTGACACACACAGCATATGTATGTATTTTAATCCACAGCAATGGTTGGCCTTATGCATATCATTCACTCATACTGTGTTCCCAAACTGTGCTGCAAAAGACTATAATGGCAGTAGACTATGATGAATAGAGATGCACAATATTCTTCACTCCCGTGACTAGACTCCATGCATGTCTTATGTTACCTATAAAACACAATTAAGTCTCAGTTGACAAGCATGATAAGATACATAACTGTCCTGGTTCTCCCCAGACTAAAGAGCAGAGTATTTCTCATTGATGTAGCTATGCTGTTCTGAGCGGCGGATGCCAAAGTATTTCACTTCAGAGGTAGGGAGAGAGGGAGGGGGAGAGGGAGAGGGAGAGAGGAAAGGGGAGAGGGAGAGGGAGAGAGGAAGGGGGAGAGGGATAGGGAGAGAGGAAGGGGGAGAGGGATAGGGAGAGAGGGAGGGGGAGAGGGAGAGGGAGAGAGGAAGGGGGAGAGGGATAGGGAGAGAGGGATAGGGAGAGAGGAAGGGGGAGAGGGATAGGGAGAGAGGAAGGGGAGAGGGATAGGGAGAGAGGAAGGGGAGAGGGATAGGGAGAGAGGAAGGGGAGAGGGATAGGGAGAGAGGAAGGGGGAGAGGGATAGGGAGAGAGGAAAGGGGAGAGGGAGAGGGAGAGAGGAAGGGGGAGAGGGAGAGGGAGAGAGAAGGGGGAGAGGGATAGGGAGAGGTAGAGAGGAAGGGGGAGAGGGATAGGGAGAGAGGGATAGGGAAAGCCGTGCAAACCCACATGCAGGGCCAAGCCAAATAACGGCTAGAGTATTTGTTCTCGACTGCCTGATTTAGAGCTCTGGCATTTGGGATTTAGATGGGCAGTTTAAAACACTGCCCAGGCATTTCCTGACGGCACACGGTGTGAGGATAAATCTTGGCTGCTTTCACTATAGATACAGACACCAAACAGAGGGACATGCTCTTTCTAGGTCCAGACAGTGTCACATACACAGACCACCAGAGAGTCTACACCTCCCTTCTACATCCTAGATCGACAGTATACTGTTCCCACCACACAGCAGGATATTAACCCTGTATGCGCAGCTATTCCTATCCCTGAAGGCACACATACAACCGGCGAACATATACATGGGCACAGGACAGCGGAACAGTATATTGACATGTTGCTATCAAAGACATCACTCCAGAAGTCCTTTAAATACACTGTTACAAAGACAATTATTTGTGTGTGTGCATCTACCCCAGACAGTTCCAGTTGAGATTCAAGACTTTTGACTGATCTTCAGTCTATTACCATTGTTCACAACAGCAGACCAATTTGAATATAGAGGAGCAGGAAGTTTTCCAGAGCCAGAACAGTAATGGCTGTAAACAAGCCTGACTCAACAGTACTATTCACTGACTCAATGACTGGCGGCTCTTTGGAAGCCCTTTCATGTTTCTGCCCAATCTCATCCCCACTGTCTGCGGAGCGGTTTAGAGACAGGCTATTGGGCAAGGCTCAGAACAAATGCATTGGACCAAATGCATCATCAATATAAAGGGTCCTCTAATGACCAAGTTTGTAATGAGCACAAATGGTATTTTGTTTCTTCTCATTATCAGGACAATAGACTCACACTAATGGCATTAACCATCTCACAACAAGTCAAATAGGTTGAACGAAGAAACCTACAAATTACTGCCACCTAGTGGCTGCCATGGTGGGTAAACGCGTAATATTGACACTAGTTGAAAGCTATATTTGCAGATGCTCGGATGCTCTCAGACATGCGTTAATATACACTGAGTGTACACAACAATAGGAACACCTTGATAATATTGAGTTGCTCCCCCTTTTTCCCTCAGAAGCTCCTCAATTAGTTGGGGCATGGACTACAAGGTGTAGAAAGCGTTCCACAGGGATGCTGGCCCATGTTGACTCCAATGCTTAGTTGGTGGACCATTCTTGATGCACACAGGAAACTGCTTAGCATGAAAAACCCAGCAGAGTTGCAGTTCTTGACACACTCAAACCGGTGTGTTTGGCATCTACTACCATACCCTGTTCAAAGGGACTTAAATATTTAGTCTTGCTCACTTCTATTGTGCTTCTGAATGGCGCAGAAGCACAATATTTGTCTCAATTGTCTCAAGGCTTAAAAATGATTCTTTAACCTGTCTCCGCCCCCTTGAAGTGGATTAATTAAACAGGTGACATCAATAAGGGATCATAGTTTTCACCTAGATTCACCTGGTCAGTCTATGTCATGGAAAGAGCAGGAGTTCCTTATGTTTTGACACTTAGTGTATATACCCATCAGCCACTCAGCCACCAAAGCACACATACGTCGACTCATTTCTATCTATGTCTTGTCCTACAGCGAAGAATATCATGCGTACCAGACATAAACACCAGGCTAACCTAAAACCAACCCACTCCAAATTCCCTTCTCTGGACCATTCGAAAGCCTACAGGCAGCTTATATGTTAGAAGCATATGGAAGTGGTGAGTTTCAATTTTCCTCAATACAATAAATATAGTGTAGGTGGACTATTTAGTGGGGGGAAGAGTATGACCGAGTAGCTCTGTTTCTGCGTTGCATACTCCCTGCATATTAATGTCCTCTGCAATGAATCAGCCAGACCTCCAGTAAGGTGACACTCCCGTCCTCTGTCTTCGTCTCTCATAGGACACCTTCACAGCGCACACACACACAAGACCTACAGACTACACTCGACCGCTCTTCTGCAGGCGCGATGCAGTGCATGACTACATCGCACTGCTGTAAGTGGTTGGAGGACACGACAGTGGATGAATAATAGCATCATGACTCACTATAGGGTCACATAATGTAGTAGCCGATGCTGTTACTTAGCGAACGGCTGAATATATGAATATGAGTGAACCTAATAATACTACCATATTAATGGGACGTTGATGAACAAGTGATTCTTCTCATTGTGCACTTCTCAGGTCTTTATCAAGCTGCAATATTGTTCACTCTCAGCCCTTTCAGCCCGAACTACTCTCCTCCACCAGAGAGATAAGAGGAGTGCCCTTTCTTCACACGCACGCACACACACACACACACACACACACACACACACACACACACACACACACACACACACACACACACACACACACACACAAACACGCACAAACACACACACACACACACACACACACACACACACACACACACACACACACACACACACACACAAACACACACACACACACACACCTTTTTATAGTATGATATCATCCTATTAAAAGATACAGGACACTAAAACAGCATTACAGATAGAGTTACACAGTGTTCCTACGTTGTGAATTGAAGAAATGAAATAAGCCTCCAAGGATAATCAATGGGCAGCACTCGGTAACCGCCAACCATGAACAATTCTAAAAGAGCACCTAAGTCTGCCCAGTCGAGAGGACAAAATGCCAGACGGTTATTATCCTTCTGAAATGCAATGTCCATCAAGCCAATAGCATACAGTACTCAACGCACAGGACAGAATATCAATCGTTCTAGGAAAAGGCCCCCAGTGAAATCTATGTACGTGGGCAGAGCATAGGTTCACCATGTATGCATTGACTACTTGACTATTGCAACACCCACCCAGTCACTCAGAGGGCTCTTCTTCCTTCCTCTACACTCAACAACAGAACACTTAACCTTCTACTGAGCCCCTCTTAGCCCTAACATGACACCATGTACTTTATTTTGGCCTCATAAGAACCGTAGAGGTTGCAAAAGTGGTGAGGAGCAAAACAGGAAGATCCTCTCTCCTCTCTCTCTTAGTCGTAACAGGAAATAAAGCAGCCACGGCCAAAGACAGCTCTGAAGCGATTTGATAAAAGAAACACCAGGCAATTACACTGCAGCTGCCCACATGAGAATAAGAGGGCATAACCTTGTGCAGTGACATGGTCATCATTAAGCCCCCAGAGAGGGAAAACAGGCACCGCTGCTCTGTGATCACAGTGTCTGTCTGGCTCGCTGAAGCAGAGCAGGGTAGGGCTCACTGCTGCCTGGCTGACTCTCCTCCCTCTCTGCTCCCTCTCTGCTCCATCTCTCCCCAAAACTACATGATGATGGCCAAAGACACCATGACATGGAAAAGCAGAATGTGTCATCAAAATAACACAATTGAACTAACACAATTTAACTAGATCCTCTGGCCCTCTGATCTCCTGTGGTCATTAGTGGGAAGGCTGTGCTCTTACAGAGGCTTAAGAAGGTAGACGTCTAATGCCAGAAGTTAAGTCTTTGCAAAGTATTACAGACTAGGACCCACTGTCCCAGGCTTTATAATCACTTTACAATGCATGATTTTGCTGATGATCATGGATGATAGCTACAGTGCCTTGCAAAAGTATTCATCCCCCTTGGCGATTTTCCTATTTTGTTTCATATAATGGACATACACAAAATAGTCCAAATTGGTGAAGTGAAATTAAAAAAGTAACTTGTTTAAAAAAATAAAAACTGAAAAGTGGTGCGAGCGTATTTATTCACCCCCTTTGCCATGAAGACTCTAAATAAGATCTGGTGCAACCAGTGACCTTCAATAAGTCCACCTGTGTGCAATATAAGTGTCACATGATCTGTCTCTTGATCTCTGTATATATTACACCTGTTCTGACAGGCCCCAGAGTCTGCAACACCACAAAGCAAGGGGTACCACCAAGCAAGCGGCACCATGAAGACCAAGGAGCTCTCCAAACAGTTCAGGAACAAAGTTGTGGAGAAGTACATATCAGAGTTGGGTTATAAAAAAATATCAGAAAGTTTGAACATCCCACGGAGCACCATTAAACCCATGATAAAAAAAATGGAAAGAATATGGCACCACAACAAACCTGCCAAGAGAGGGCCGTCCACCAAAACTCATGGACCAGGCAAGGTGAGGAAACAAAGAGACCATAGATAACCATGAAGGAGCTGCAAAGCTCCACAGTGGAGATTGGAGTATCTGTCCATAGGACCACTTTAAGTCGTACACTCCACAGAGCTGGTCTTTACGCAAGGGTGGCCAGAAAAACATTATTGCTTAAAAATAAGTAAACATGTTTGGTGTTCACCAAAAGGCATGTGGGAGACTCCCCAAACATATGGAAGAAGGTACTCTGGTCAGACGAGACTAAAATTGAGATTTTTGGCCATCAAGGAAGAGCAGTTTTGCCTTGAAAAATGGGCAAAAATCCCAGTGGCTAGATGTGCCAAGCTTATAGAGACATACCCAAAGAGACTTGCAGCTGTAATTGCTGCAAAAAGTGGGTCTACAAAGTATTGACTTTGGGGATTGAATAGTTATGCAGACAAAAGTTTTCTGGTTTTGTTGTCTTATTTATTGTTTGTTTCACAATAAAAAATATTTAGCATCTTCAAAGTGGTAGGCATGTTGTGTAAATCAAATGATACAACCCCCCCCAAAAAAAAAAAAAAAACTATTTTAATTCCAGGTTGTAAGGCAACAAAATAGGAAAAATGCCAAGGGGGGTGAATACTTTCGCAAGCCTCTATAATGCACAAGTTTCTTTATGTTAGGAACCATTCACTGAGTGATGAGGGTGAGTCCTATGTTGGATTGGACAGTTCTATACCAGTTTTTAGTGAAAGAAAAAGCCAAGTTTGCGTGGGTGTTCAACCTAAAAAGAACTAATCTTTTCTTGCCAGCCTCAGGGATACCATCATGGATACTTTATATGAGTCTCCCTAACAGCAGCACAGTCTGTCCTCTGCTCTGCCTGCCTGCTACACCAGCTTCAAAAATAATGACAAAGTTAATTTCAAAGGCATGACTCAACTCTAAGTCTTTGTCTCCAACTCTCCATGTTAAAGTTAGCCCTGTATTGTGTCCTGTATTCTCTCCATCCTTTATTCTAGCTGGTATAAGTCAAGCAACACTATTAGAGACCTTCCTCCTGGGTAATACTGACCCGACCAAACATACAGGATAGTTCCTTTTTTTCCATGCCTGTTTTTCATTAATGCGCCAATATTGCTATTGATTTCATATTTGGTGGAGAAGGTGAGCCAGCTAGAAGCGATCGTTTAGTTGTTGTGCCCGATCATGCTGCAAGTTTGACTTTGTTTCAACAAGTTAATCATCTTTGTGTTTGTCCCCAAAGCAGCAGAGGCTGAGCCAAGGGAAATGCAGGTATTTCTGGGAGAGGGGAGCAGAGAGTATAGTCGCCCATGCATAAGGTCCTCATTTGTTCTGAATGTACAGTCATGCTTCACTACTTCTGGACTGGAAATACTGATACAGCAGATTCCGAGTCAGAGTGTTTAATAGTCACATGTACAGGGGTTGCAGGTGGGATTGCAGGCCCCGAGCTGCAGGACTAAGTGAAATAAAATAATGAAAATGGTAAAAACAACAGCCACAGAAATAGAAATAGCACTATATACATCATCACTGTAGCAGTGATCAATTAATGTCTATGGAGGTGGAGGCAGAGTAAAGACTGTTGAGGGGGTATGAATAAATGGCCATAGGGGGAGCAGCATGACCAGTGATGAATGTCATTGGGTTGGGGGCAGAGTAAAATCTGTTGGGGGGCTTTGCTATGGTAGCCATGCTGGTTAAATGTGCTTTGATTTCTAAATAAATCACTGACAGTGTCACCAGCAAAGCACCCCCACACCATCACACCTCCTCCTCCATGTTTTACAGTTGTCACGTTTGCTCCCGCTCTGCATCATGCACCCCTATCATCCATTACGCACACCTGCCTTCCCTCGTCACGCGCATCAGCGATATTGGACTCACCTGGACTCACTCATCACCTGTTATTACCTCCCCTATATTTGTCAGTTCCCCTGCTCTGTTCCCCGCTCCTGCATTGATTGCCTTTTGTTTGTGTTACCTGTTTGCTGACGCTGTTCCTGTCTCGTTCCATGTCCGTTATTTATTAAATGTGTTACTTCCCGTACCTGCTTTGTATCTCCAGCGTCATTCCATGTGACAACGGTGGAGCATGGAGATGTCATCAAGACAAATGGTAGCTACTTTGAAGAATTAAAAATATAACATATATTTTTATTTGTTTAACATTTTTTGGGTTACTACATGATTCCATATGTGTTATTTCATAGTTTTGATGTCTTCACTATTATTTTACAATGTAAAAAATAGTAAAAATAAAGAAAAACCCTTGAATGAATCAAACTTTTTACTGGTACTGTATATAACATTCTATTGGTTGCAATAATTTTGTATAATAATTTAAATAGAACAATTCTAGGTTTTGAATCCGGCGTCATTTTGGAGAGGTTGTTTACATGGCACTACGTTGTCAGAGTGCATACCTCCTTGTGGGCTGTCTCGTCGTTGTTAGTAATCAGGCCTACTACTATTGTGTTGTCAGCGAACTTGATGATGGAGTTGCAACTGTGTGAGTCCACGCAGTCGTGGGTATACTTGGAATACAGGAGAGGAGGGGAGAGGACTGAGGACGCACCCTTGTGGGGCCCAGGTGTTGAGAATCAGTGTTGAGGAGGTAATGTCGCCTACCTTCACCACCTGGGGGCGGCCCGTCAAGAAGTCCAGGACTCAGTTGTATAGGGAGGAGTTCAGACCCAGGGCCGTGAGCTTTGTAATGAGCTTATAGGGCACTATGGTATTGAAGGACGAGCTGTATTCAAGGAACTCTTTGATTGGACTCCAGGTTAGCTGACTCCTGACTCCAGTTAGCTTTTGGAGAAGTCATTAGCCTAGAGGTTCACATACCTTTTCCAACCTACACTGTGATTGTTTAAATGATGTATTCAATATAGACAAGAAAAATACAATCATTTGTGTGGTATTAGTTTAAGATGACACATTTATGCTTAAATCCAGGTAATTCCAAAGGGTTCACATACTTGTTCTTGCCACTGTATGCATTCCTTTTGTCCAGGTGGGTAAGGGCAGTGTGCAGTGCAATGGCGATTGCGTCGTCCGTGGGCGGTAGGGAAATTGGAGAGGATCAAGTGTGTCGGGGAAGGAGGAGGTGATATGGTCTTTGACTAGCCTCTCGAAGCACTTCATGATGGCGGAGGTGAGTGAGGATCAAGTGTGTCGGGGAAGGAGGAGGTGATATGGTCTTTGACTAACCTCTCGAAGCACTTCATGATGGCGGAGGTGAGTGCTAACGGCCAGTAGTCATTCACTTCAGTTACTTTCCCTTTCTTGGGCACAGGGATGATAGTGGACATCTGAAGCAGGTGGGTATAGCGGCCTGAGCTAGGGAGATATTGACAATGTCAGAAAACACAACAGGCAGCTGGTCTGCACATGCTCTGAGGGCAAGGCTAGGAATGCCGGTTGGGCCGGCAACCTTGAGAGGGATAACACGTTTGAATGACTTACATACCTCCTCAGCGGAGACTGTGAGTGCGTAGCCCACATTGTCATCGGGGGCTCTCCTCGGCAGCTCAGGGTCATTGTGCTCAAATTGTGAGAAAAAATGTGTTTAACTCCTCCGGTTGGTGACCACGATGTGGCTGGATTTCTTTTTGTCATCTGTGATCGTTAGGAGCCCCTGCCACATATGCCTTGTGTCCGACCAGTTGAATTGCTCCCACTTTGTCCTTATACTTGTGTTTCGCTATCTTGATTGATCTGCGTATGTCGAATTTGTACTGTTTAACCAAACTATTGTCCCCGGTCACTTTGCCCTTTTTATAAGCGGCATCTCTCTCTTTCAGTTTTCCTACAAGGCTTCTATCAATTTGAATTAACGCGGAACATATTCCAGTCCACGTGATTAAAACAGTCCAGTAGGCTGTCTATACTTTATATGCGTCATATTTAGGACGACGACTGAAATGATAGGGCCGCCTCTGGCTTTGAGGTATCTATCCCTCATGCTATGCTGTGTCACACCTGCTCCCCATCATTGCTGATTCCTACAAATGTCAATAAGTAGGTATGATGACTGTACTATAAATTGGATCTTAATCATTGTTGGGGCATTCGTAACATTTGTAAATGTATAATGCATTTATCGATGCAGTCATGAATAAATACTGGTCCAATAATGCAGACCTCAGGTAATGCCTGTGTCTTGGAGAGTCCATATCGGTCTGTTTTGAGGAATGGCCTCTGTTTGGAGAGTAATCATGTTTGGACGCGGGTTGGAGATGATCATGTTTGGACTCGGGGACCGGAGTCAAGCGGGGAGGGGGATGTGAACCGTGCGACGCAGGGCAATTGCTCCTAACTCTTGTCCACTGGCGACAAGCAGGAGGCTTGAGGGACTCTGAGGGTCAATGCTGATTAATTGGGAACCTGTTGCATGGTGCTGCAAGGGCCTGGCTCCATGTAGGGTCTCCAGTCACTCTGGTGTGGGAGAGAGTTAAGGGGCTGTATCTGAGAAGAGGGGCTCAATTAGATTTCAGCAGGGATCTTCAGCATAGCTAATAAACAATAACTGACATGTTGCAGCATTACTTTACATTTGCCCAGTACCATTGAGAAATCTTTAGAACCCCCTCAAGTGAATTTCATTTTACAAGAGGATTGGAGTGTATGTATAGATGATGAATCAAATGAAGACTTAGCCAGTGTGGTGTTTGAGTGCCTTGCAGAATGTGGAGAAGGAACCTCCATTGGTTCATGTTTTCCTGTAGTAGTAGTTTTTTGTTGTGCTTGTGTATTTAAGTGCGAGCGATTAAGCATGAAGAGCTGTGTGAATGGACGATCATTATAGCCGTTTAGAAATGAGCACCGTGTAGAATCCCAAGCAGAATAATAGATGATGTCTTTGTTTATGGAACCTTTGTTTTAAGAGGAGTGTACAGAGAGTATGGTTTGTGAGTGTACTCAAATAATGGGACACTTAACTCACTAGGGCGCAAAACATTTCAATGGATCCAATTAAAGCAAGGCAACTCATTTTTCAATGCACTCATGCCTATCAAATGAATCACACTTTTTCAGCAGCGGATTCTGAATTGCCGGAGAGGGGGAAAGGAAAACATACGGTCAGCGGTTTCTTTTCAATCCTTTTCACGTGGGTTTGTTCTTCTCATGTGATGCGTACTCAGGTGCTAATATTCTGCAGCTACTGGAGGAGAGAGAGCTAGGCAGGCAGCAGGCGAGATAGAGCCCCCAGTGTCGCTAGCTGCTCCATAGTTTACAATATGAGAGTCAGCAGGATAAGAGATTGGCGCCCTGCACACACACACACACACACACACACACACACACACACACACACACACACACACACACACACACACACACACACACACACACACACACACACACACACACACACACACACACACACACACACACACACACACACACACACACACACACAAGACATCCTGTCAAGAAAGAGGTCAGCTGAAAGTGGAAGCCAGACAAATTACACATCCACACTGACAAAGGGGTTGGGGAGAGGGAAGGTGCATTGTGGGTCCCTCCCAGGGCCTGGATTTGTCTCAGATGAGTAATGGTGTTGGGCCCGGTGCTGGTTGATCATACATGCAATCAGTGTGAACCAGATGCTTTCAAAAGACTCAAATCCAGTCTGTGAGAGGACAGTTGGTTTCCCAGGCCCGCCGGGGCATCCCAGGGCGGTCATTAGGGATGGTTAAAACGTAATCTCATCTTCACCAGTAGATGGCGTGGATGTCCTAAGTCTGCTGCTGTCTTACTGGAGTTTTTTTCCCTGCTTCCTTCATTTGACTAGTTTTATAATGATGTCGCTGAATTACATAAGAGTGCAGCATCCCTCTCACTCTCTCTCACCAGGCTGGCTCTCCATAAGAAATGATGCGTTAGATCTTCTCTGCTGAAAGTCCCTCATTCTTTTCTTTGTTAATGCGCAGAGCTCCATCATAGAGCCACCAACATGTGTTTTCTTCTTTCTGTTACAGTGATGGAGAAATCCAGCTTTGATCACTGACCTAATTAATGAACCAATTGATGAATGCAAATACCAGATTAGCTATGCAAATGTCACAGCGGAAAACAAATACTCTGCCCTCATTTGGAACTTCTGAAGGCTCGAAATAAATTATAAATGCATGAGACAAGATCTTGTTCATGATACGTTTAAGAAAAAGTAAAGCTGTGGATTAGGGTCTGCGGCTGAGCTGAGTGAGGAGCTTTTGGGAGACACTGTGGCGGAGAAGGGGGAAAAGGGAAAGGACTTCACACCGGCGAGGCCCTGATGTGAGGAGAAAATAATGAAAAAGAAAGCAGAGAGGCTTAAAAAAGTCATCGTTCTAAAACGACAAGATTTTCCCACAAGCCTGCGCCGTGTACTAAGGATCAGGGGTCCTTCATATGCTACTCATGTCCGTTTCTGCACTGGAGGGTCCAGGGATTAAGTTGCTGGCCTTGGAAATGAAGCCAAACTGGTCTGAGGTTCACTGTGCAATATATATATATATACACTACCAGTCAAAAGTTTTAGAACACCTACTCATTCAAGGGTTTTTCTTTATTTTTTACTCATTTCTACATTGTAGAACAATAGTGAATATATCAAACTTATGAAAGATCACATATGAAATCATAGAGTACCAAAAAAGTGTTAAACAAATCAAAATATATTTTATACTACTAAAGGACACCAATAATAAGAAGAGACTTGCTTTGGCCAAGAAACACAAGCAATGGACATTAGACCGATGAGAATGTAGCCTTTGGTCTGGAGTCCAAATTGGAGATTTTTGGATCCAACCGCCCTGTCTTTGTGAGACGCGGTGTGAGTGAATGGATGATTTCCGCATGTGTATTTCCCACCGTAAAGTGTTGAGGTAGGAGATGTTATGGTGTTGGGGTGCTTTGCTGGTGACACTGTCTGTGATTTATTTATTTAACCAGCATGGCGACCACAGAATTCTGCAGCGATACACCATCCCATCTGGTTTGGGCTTAGTGGGACAATCACTTGTTTTTCAACAGGATAATGACCCAACACACCTCCAGGCTGTGTAAGGGCTATTTTACCAAGAAGGATAGTGATGGAGTGCTGCAACAGATGACCTGGCCTCCACAATCCCCCAACCTCAGCCAAATTGAAATGGTTTGGGATGAGACAGAGTGAAGGAAAAGCATCCAACAAGTGCTCAGTATACACTACCGGTCAAAAGTTTTAGAACACCTACTCATTCAAGGGTGTTTCTTTATTTTTACTATGTTCTACATAATAGAATCATGTAGTAACCAAAAAAGTGTTAAACAAATCAAAATATTTTATATTTGAGATTCTTCAAAGTTTCCACCCTTTGCCTTGATGACAGCTTTGCACACTCTTGGCATTCTCAACCAGCTTCATGAGGTAGTCACCCGGAATGCATTTCAATAAACAGGTGTGCCATGCTAAAAGTTAATTTGTGGAATTTCTTTCCTTCTTAATGGATTTGAGTCAATCAGTTGTGTTAGGGGGGTGTACAAAATATAGCCCTATTTAAGACCAAGACCAAGTCCATATTATGGCAAGAACAGCTCAAATAAGAAAAGAGAAACAACAGTCCATCATTACTTTTAGACATGAATGTCAGTCAATACGGAAAATTTCAACAAAATGTATTAAATACTCAAAAGACAATATCACATTTACATAACTATTCAGACCCTTTACTGTTGCAGGAATTTAATTCCTCTGTTTTAATTCCCAATTAAAATGAAACACTCTGTCAATTCATAAGAATTTGTATGACCCTTATTTTATAGAGATCGACAGACACCCGGTCTTAAAGTCAAATAGCAGCCTTTATTCATGAGAGTACTGAATACGATACAGTTTACCACAGGTTATAAACTGAAAATGACGTCATTAGTTTCAGCACCAACCAGTGCCATCTCCGTTCCAGTACAAAGGCTGTATCTCAAGCCTTCCCACATCCGTCTCATTACCAATTTAATATAATTTACGATCCAAGGTCTTCTCGTGTAGATAAGCATTCTAGCCAGTCTGAAGATATCGTTCATTCATTCCTACCAAGGAACAGACAGTCATTGTTCTAACTCTTGACCACATTCACACACATTATATTCAGTACTGGGATCAAGAAAGAAAACTCATACATATACAGAATAGTATTCTGATTAGTACATATACAGTAACATAATAGTATTCGGATTAGTACATATACAGTAACATAATAGTATTCTGATTAGTCAGTCCTGATTGAAATGTATACATAATTAGTCATCGTTGATAAAATCCCCTTAACATTTACTCAGTACTTTTTTGAAACACCTTTGGCAGCGATTACAGTATTAAGTATTAAGTATTAAGTATTTTTTGGGTATGACGGTACAAGCTTGGCACACCTGTATTTGGGGAGTTTCTCCCATTGTTCTCTCAAGCTCTGTCAGGTTGGATGGAGAGCGTCGCTGCACAGCTATTTTCAGGTCTCTCCAGAGATGTTAGATTGGGTTCAAGTCTGGGCTCTGGCTGGGACACTCAAGGACATTCAGAGTCCTGAAGCCACTCCTGTGTTGTCTTGGATGTGTGCTTAGGGTTGTTGTCCTGTTGGAAGGTGAACCTTCGCCCCAGTGAGAGGCTCTGAGCGCTCTGGAGCAGGTTTTCATCAAACATCTCACTGTACTTTACTCAGTTCATCTTTCCCTCGATCCTGACTAGTCTCCAAGTCCCTGCCACTGAAAAACATGCCCACAGCATGATGCTGCCACCACCATGCTTCACGGTAGGGATGGTGCCAGCTTACTTCCAAACGTGACGCTTGGCATTCAGGCCAAAGAGCTCAATGTTGTTTTTATCAGACCAGAGAAGGTGGTCCATTAGGTGCCTTTTTTGGCAAACTCCAAGCGGGCTGTCATCTGCCTTTTACTGAGAAGTGGCTTCAGTCTGGCCACTCTACCGTAAAGGTCTGATGGTGGAGTGCTGCAGAGATGGTTGTCCTTCTGGAACGTTCTCCAATCTTCACAGAGGAACTCTGGAACTTTGTCAGACTGACCATCAGGTTCTTGGTCACCTACCTGACCAAGGGCCATTCTCCCCCGATTGCTCAGTTTGGCCTGACAGCCAGCTCTAGGAAGAGTCTTGGTGGTTCTAAACTTCTTCCATTCAAAAATAATGGAGGCCACTGTGCTCTTGGGGACCTTCAATGCTGCAGATATATTTTAGTACCCTTCCCCAGAACAGTGCCTCGACACAATCCTGTCTCGGACCTCTACGGACAATTCCTTCAACCTCATGGCTTGGTATTTACTCTGACATGCACTGTCAACCATGGGACATTATATAGACAGGTGTGTGCCTTTCCAAATCCTGTCCTATTAATTGAATTTACCACAAGTGGACTCCAGTCAAGTTGTAGAAGCATCTCACAGATGATCAAAGCAACTGGATGCACCTGAGCTCAATTTCGAGTCTCATAGCAAAGGGTCTGAATACTTATGTCAATAAGTTATTTCTGTTTAAAAAAATATCTTTTAAAACCTGTTTTAGCTTTGTCATTATGGAATATTGTGAGTAGAGTGATGTGTAAAAAAAACTAAATAATTTAATCCATTTTAGAACAAGGCTGTAATGTAACAAAATGTGGAAGAAGTCAAGGGGTTCGAATACTTTCTGAATGCTCAGAGGGCAGGGGAGAGGAGAGGGAGCTGCCAGCCATTGCTCTCTAATTAAATTCAAACTCTTCTTTGACGAGTGAACAAACTGCTCTCTGACTGCCCTATTTTTCTTTTTGCCTTTGCATCGCTATTGTTATACAGTTTAATACCTAAATAAAGGACAACATTCTAAAAACACAGGGACTCCTACCTCTCTCCCTATATACATGTGATGCATTCAGAAAGCCCAGGGTTGTCGGAGCAGTGCTGTGTTTGTTAGTCTCCAATGCGTGCAGCTGCAGCTGATAATGCCATTATCTGGACAGATTTACATAGGTAAGTGGCAGCACTCTGGTGGAGCCGAGCTTTGCTGCAGCAGGAGGCTGACCGAATGCCAAGACGTTAAGACATGAACACTTTCCCTCGGCCTGCTAAAAGGTTAAAACAGCTTGCTACCCTCTCCTCTCCTCTCCTCTCCTCTCCTCTCTCCTCTCCTCTCCTCTCCTCTCCTCTCCTCTCTCCCTCTCCTCTCCTCTCCTCTCCTCTCCTCTCCTCTCCTCTCCTCTCCTCTCCTCTCCTCTCCTCTCCTCTCCTCTCCTCTCCTCTCCTCTCTCTCCTCTCCTCTCCTCTCCCTCTCCCTCTCCTCTCCTCTCCTCTCCTCTCCTCTCCTCTCCTCTCCTCTCTCTCCTCTCCATGGGCCTCAGTGGCAGATGCCAAAGCTCTGCTGTATGACTAACCAGAGTACACTAGTCAGATAGCCTCTACTGGCTGGGTTACCAGACTAGTACACAGTCAGAAAGCCTCTACGTGCAGGGTTACTAGAGTACGCTAGTCAGATAGCCTCTACTGACTGTGTTACCAGAGTACACTAATCATAAAGCCTCTACTGGATGGGTTACCAGAGTACACTAGTCAGAAAGCCTCTACTGGCTGGGTTACTAGAGTACACTAGTCAGATAGCCTCTACTGGCTGTGTTACCAGAGTAAATCAAATCAAATCAAATGTATTTATATAGCCCTTCGTACATCAGCTGATATCTCAAAGTGCTGTACAGAAACCCAGCCTAAAACCCCAAACAGCAAGCAATGCAGGTGTAGAAGCACGGTGGCTAGGAAAAGCTCCCTAGAAAGGCCAAAACCTAGGAAGAAACCTAGAGAGGAACCAGGCTATGTGGGGAGGCCAGTCCTCTTCTGGCTGTGCCGGGTGGAGATTATAACAGAACATGGCCAAGATGTTCAAATGTTCATAAATGACCAGCATGGTCGAATAACAATAAGGCAAAACAGTTGAAACTGGAGCAGCAGCACGGCCAGGTGGACTGGGGACAGCAAGGAGTCATCATGTCAGGTAGTCCTGGGGCATGGTCCTAGGGCTCAGGTCCTCCGAGAGAGAGAAAGAAAGAGAGAAGGAGAGAATTAGAGAACGCACACTTAGATTCACACAGGACACCGAATAGGACAGGAGAAGTACTCCAGATAACAAACTGACCCTAGCCCCCGACACATAAACTACTGCAGCATAAATACTGGAGGCTGAGACAGGAGGGGTCAGGAGACACTGTGGCCCCATCCGAGGACACCCCCGGACAGGGCCAAACAGGAAGGATATAACCCCACCCACTTTCCCAAAGCACAGCCCCCACACCACTAGAGGGATATCTTCAACCACCAACTTACCATCCTGAGACAAGGCTGAGTATAGCCCACAAAGATCTCCGCCATGGCACAACACAAGGGGGAGGGGGCGCCAACCCAGACAGGATGACCACATCAGTGAATCAACCCACTCAGGTGACGCACCCTTTCCAGGGACGGCATGTGAGAGCCCCAGTAAGCCAGTGACTAGTCAGAGTACATTAGTCAGAAAGCCTCTACTGGCTGGGTTACTAGAGTACACTAGTCATAAAGCCTCTACTGGCTGGGTTACCAGAGTACACTAGTCAGAAAGCCTCTACTGGCTGGGTTACCAGAGTACACTAGTCATAATGCCTCTACTGGCTGGGTTACCAGAGTACACTAGTCATAATGCCTCTACTGGCTGGGTTACTAGAGTACACTAGTCAGAAAGCCTCTACTGGCTGGGTTACCAGAGTACACTAGTATAAAGCCTCTACTGGCTGGGTTACCAGAGTACACTAGTCAGAAAGCCTCTACTGGCTGGGTTACCAGAGTACACTAGTATAGAAAGCCTCTACTGGCTGGGTTACCAGAGTACACTAGTCAGAAAGCCTCTACTGGCTGGGTTACTAGAGTACACTAGTCATAAAGCCTCTACTGGCTGGGTTACCAGAGTACACTAGTATAAAGCCTCTACTGGCTGGGTTACCAGAGTACACTAGTCAGAAAGCCTCTACTGGCTGGGTTACTAGAGTACACTAGTCAGAAAGCCTCTACTGGCTGGGTTACCAGAGTACACTAGTCAGAAAGCCTCTACTGGCTGGGTTACCAGAGTACACTAGTCATAAAGCCTCTACTGGCTGGGTTACCAGAGTACACTAGTCAGAAAGCCTCTACTGGCTGGGTTACCAGAGTACACTAGTCATAACGCCTCTACTGGCTGGGTTACCAGAGTACACTAGTCAGAAAGCCTCTACTGGCTGTGTTACCAGAGTACACTAGTCAGAAAGCCTCTACTGGCTGTGTTACCAGAGTACACTAGTCAGAAAGCCTCTACTGGCTGGGTTACCAGAGTACACTAGTCAGAAAGCCTCTACTGGCTGGGTTACCAGAGTACACTAGTCAGAAAGCCTCTACTGGCTGGGTTACCACAGTACACTAGTCATAACGCCTCTACTGGCTGGGTTACTAGGGTACACTAGTCATAACGCCTCTACTGGCTGGGTTACCAGACTAGTACACTAGTCAGAAAGCCTCTACTGGCTGGGTTACCACAGTACACTAGTCAGAAAGCCTCTACTGGCTGGGTTACTAGAGTACACTAGTCAGAAAGCCTCTACTGGCTGTGTTACCAGAGTACACTAGTCAGAAAGCCTCTACTGGCTGGGTTACCAGAGTACACTAGTCAGAAAGCCTCTACTGGCTGGGTTACCAGACTAGTACAGTCTCTACTGGCTGGGTTACAGAAACACTAGTCAGAAAGCCTCTACTGGCTGGGTTACCAGACTAGTACACTAGTCAGAAAGCCTCTACTGGCTGGGTTACCAGAGTACACTAGTCAGAAAGCCTCTACTGGCTGGGTTACTAGAGTACACTAGTCATAAAAGCCTCTACTGGCTGGGTTACCAGAGTACACTAGTCAGAAAGCCTCTACTGGCTGGGTTACCAGAGTACACTAGTCAGAAAGCCTCTACTGGCTGGGTTACCAGAGTACACTAGTCAGAAAGCCTCTACTGGCTGGGTTACTAGAGTACACTAGTCAGAAAGCCTCTACTGGCTGGGTTACTAGAGTACACTAGTCAGAAAGCCTCTACTGGCTGGGTTACTAGAGTACACTAGTCAGAAAGCCTCTACTGGCTGGGTTACTAGAGTACACTAGTCAGAAAGCCTCTACTGGCTGGGTTACTAGAGTACACTAGTCAGAAAGCCTCTACTGGCTGGGTTACCAGAGTACACTAGTCAGAAAGCCTCTTCTGGCTGGGTTACTAGAGTACACTAGTCAGAAAGCCTCTTCTGGCTGGCTTACTAGAGTACACTAGTCATAAAGCCTCTACTGGCTGGGTTACCAGAGTACACTAGTCAGATAGCCTCTACTGGCTGGGTTACTAGAGTACACTAGTCAGAAAGCCTCTACTGGCTGGGTTACCAGAGTACACTAGTCAGAAAGCCTTTACTGGCTGGGTTACCACAGTACACTAGTCAGAAAGCCTCTACTGGCTGGGTTACCACAGTACACTAGTCAGAAAGCCTCTACTGGCTGGGTTACCACAGTACACTAGTCAGAAAGCCTCCACTGGCTGGGTTACCACAGTACACTAGTCAGAAAGCCTCTACTGGCTGGGTTACCACAGTACACTAGTCAGAAAGCCTCTACTGGCTGGGTTACTAGAGTACACTAGTACACTAGTCAGAAAGCCTCTACTGGCTGGGTTACCACAGTACACTAGTCAGAAAGCCTCCACTGGCTGGGTTACTAGAGTACACTAGTCAGAAAGCCTCTACTGGCTGGGTTACCAGAGTACACTAGTCAGAAAGCCTCTACTGGCTGGGTTACCAGAGTACACTAGTCATAAAGCCTCTACTGGCTGGGTTACTAGAGTACACCAGTCATAAAGCCTCTACTGGCTGGGTTACCAGAGTACACTAGTCAGAAAGCCTCTACTGGCTGGGTTACTAGAGTACACTAGTCAGAAAGCCTCCACTGGCTGGGTTACTAGAGTACACTAGTCAGAAAGCCTCTACTGGCTGGGTTACCAGAGTACACTAGTCATAATGCCTCTACTGGCTGGGTTACCAGAGTACACTAGTCATAATGCCTCTACTGGCTGGGTTACTAGAGTACACTAGTCATAATGCCTCTACTGGCTGGGTTACCAGAGTACACTAGTCAGAAAGCCTCTACTGGCTGGGTTACTAGAGTACACTAGTCAGAAAGCCTCTACTGGCTGGGTTACTAGAGTACACTAGTCAGAAAGCCTCTACTGGCTGGGTTACCAGAGTACACTAGTCATAATGCCTCTACTGGCTGGGTTACCAGAGTACACTAGTCATAATGCCTCTACTGGCTGGGTTACCAGAGTACACTAGTCATAATGCCTCTACTGGCTGGGTTACCAGAGTACACTAGTCAGAAAGCCTCTACTGGCTGGGTTACTAGAGTACACTAGTCATAAAGCCTCTACTGGCTGGGTTACCAGAGTACACTAGTCAGAAAGCCTCTACTGGCTGGGTTACCAGAGTACACTAGTCATAATGCCTCTACTGGCTGGGTTACCAGAGTACACTAGTCAGAAAGCCTCTACTGGCTGGGTTACCACAGTACACTAGTCATAAAGCCTCTACTGGCTGGGTTACTAGAGTACACTAGTCATAATGCCTCTACTGGCTGGGTTACCAGAGTACACTAGTCAGAAAGCCTCTACTGGCTGGGTTACCAGACTAGTACACTAGTCAGAAAGCCTCTACTGGCTGGGTTACCAGAGTACACTAGTCAGAAAGCCTCTACTGGCTGGGTTACCAGAGTACACTAGTCAGAAAGCCTCTACTGGCTGGGTTACCACAGTACACTAGTCAGAAAGCCTCTACTGGCTGGGTTACCACAGTACACTAGTCAGAAAGCCTCTACTGGCTGGGTTACCAGAGTACACTAGTCAGAAAGCCTCTACTGGCTGGGTTACCACTGGCTGGGTTAGTACACTAGTCAGAAAGCCTCTACTGGCTGGGTTACCAGAGTACACTAGTCATAACGCCTCTACTGGCTGGGTTACCAGACTAGTACACTAGTCAGAAAGCCTCTACTGGCTGGGTTACCAGAGTACACTAGTCAGAAAGCCTCTACTGGCTGGGTTACTAGAGTACACTAGTCAGAAAGCCTCTACTGGCTGGGTTACCAGAGTACACTAGTCAGAAAGCCTCTACTGGCTGGGTTACTAGAGTACACTAGTCAGAAAGCCTCTACTGGCTGGGTTACCAGACTAGTACACTAGTCAGAAAGCCTCTACTGGCTGGGTTACCAGAGTACACTAGTCAGAAAGCCTCTACTGGCTGGGTTACTAGAGTACACTAGTCAGAAAGCCTCTACTGGCTGGGTTACCAGACTAGTACACTAGTCAGAAAGCCTCTACTGGCTGGGTTACCAGACTAGTACACTAGTCAGAAAGCCTCTACTGGCTGGGTTACCAGAGTACACTAGTCAGAAAGCCTCTACTGGCTGGGTTACTAGAGTACACTAGTCAGAAAGCCTCTACTGGCTGGGTTACTAGAGTACACTAGTCAGAAAGCCTCTACTGGCTGGGTTACCAGAGTACACTAGTCAGAAAGCCTCTACTGGCTGGGTTACCAGAGTACACTAGTCAGAAAGCCTCTACTGGCTGGGTTACCAGAGTACACTAGTCAGAAAGCCTCTACTGGCTGGGTTACCAGAGTACACTAGTCAGAAAGCCTCTACTGGCTGGGTTACTAGAGTACACTAGTCACTAGAAAGTCAGAAAGCCTCTACTGGCTGGGTTACTAGAGTACACTAGTCAGAAAGCCTCTACTGGCTGGGTTACCAGAGTACACTAGTCAGAAAGCCTCTACTGGCTGGGTTACCAGAGTACACTAGTCAGAAAGCCTCTACTGGCTGGGTTACTAGAGTACACTAGTCAGAAAGCCTCTACTGGCTGGGTTACTAGAGTACACTAGTCATAAAGCCTCTACTGGCTGGGTTACTAGAGTACACTAGTCAGATAGCCTCTACTGGCTGGGTTACTAGAGTACACTAGTCAGAAAGCCTCTACTGGCTGGGTTACCAGAGTACACTAGTCAGAAAGCCTCTACTGGCTGGGTTACCACAGTACACTAGTCAGAAAGCCTCTACTGGCTGGGTTACCACAGTACATTAGGCAGAAAGCCTCCACTGGCTGGGTTACTAGAGTACACTAGTCAGAAAGCCTCTACTGGCTGGGTTACCACAGTACACTAGTCAGAAAGCCTCTACTGGCTGGGTTACCACAGTACACTAGTCAGAAAGCCTCTACTGGCTGGGTTACTAGAGTACACTAGTCAGAAAGCCTCTACTGGCTGGGTTACCACAGTACACTAGTCAGAAAGCCTCTACTGGCTGGGTTACTAGAGTACACTAGTCAGAAAGCCTCTACTGGCTGGGTTACCAGACTAGTACACTAGTCAGAAAGCCTCTACTGGCTGGGTTACCACAGTACACTAGTCAGAAAGCCTCTACTGGCTGGGTTACCAGAGTACACTAGTCATAACGCCTCTACTGGCTGGGTTACCAGAGTACACTAGTCAGAAAGCCTCCACAGGCTGGGTTACTAGAGTACACTAGTCAGAAAGCCTCCACTGGCTGGGTTACTAGAGTACACTAGTCAGAAAGCCTCTACTGGCTGGGTTACCAGACTAGTACACTAGTCAGAAAGCCTCTACTGGCTGGGTTACCACAGTACACTAGTCATAACGCCTCTACTGGCTGGGTTACTAGAGTACACCAGTCATAATGCCTCTACTGGCTGGGTTACCAGAGTACACTAGTCAGAAAGCCTCTACTGGCTGGGTTACTAGAGTACACTAGTCAGAAAGCCTCTACTGGCTGGGTTACTAGAGTACACTAGTCAGAAAGCCTCTACTGGCTGGGTTACTAGAGTACACTAGTCAGAAAGCCTCTACTGGCTGGGTTACCAGAGTACACTAGTCAGAAAGCCTCTACTGGCTGGGTTACCACAGTACACTAGTCATAACGCCTCTACTGGCTGGGTTACCAGAGTACACTAGTCATAAAGCCTCTACTGGCTGGGTTACTAGAGTACACTAGTCATAATGCCTCTACTGGCTGGGTTACCAGAGTACACTAGTCAGAAAGCCTCTACTGGCTGGGTTACCAGACTAGTACACTAGTCAGAAAGCCACTACTGGCTGGGTTACCAGACTAGTGCACTAGTCAGAAAGCCTCTACTGGCTGGGTTACCAGACTAGTACACTAGTCAGAAAGCCTCTACTGGCTGGGTTACCAGACTAGTACACTAGTCAGAAAGCCTCTACTGGCTGGGTTACCAGAGTACACTAGTCATAAAGCCTCTACTGGCTGGGTTACCACAGTACACTAGTCAGAAAGCCTCTACTGGCTGGGTTACCAGAGTACACTAGTC
The DNA here is from genome assembly GCF_018296145.1 of Oncorhynchus tshawytscha. Classification (NCBI taxonomy): domain Eukaryota; kingdom Metazoa; phylum Chordata; class Actinopteri; order Salmoniformes; family Salmonidae; genus Oncorhynchus; species Oncorhynchus tshawytscha. The sequence continues at coordinate 63,083,684 of NC_056440.1, forward strand.
AGAAAGCCTCTACTGGCTGGGTTACCAGAGTACACTAGTCAGAAAGCCTCTACTGGCTGGGTTACCAGAGTACACTAGTCAGAAAGCCTCTACTGGCTGGGTTACCAGAGTACACTAGTCAGAAAGCCTCTACTGGCTGGGTTACCAGAGTACACTAGTCAGAAAGCCTCTACTGGCTGGGTTACCACAGTACACTAGTCAGAAAGCCTCTACTGGCTGGGTTACCAGAGTACACTAGTCATAAAGCCTCTACTGGCTGGGTTACCACAGTACACTAGTCAGAAAGCCTCTACTGGCTGGGTTACCAGAGTACACTAGTCAGAAAGCCTCTACTGGCTGGGTTACCACAGTACACTAGTCAGAAAGCCTCTACTGGCTGGGTTACCACAGTACACTAGTCAGAAAAAGCCTCTACTGGCTGGGTTACCAGAGTACACCACAGTACACTAGTCAGAAAGCCTCTACTGGCTGGGTTACCAGAGTACACTAGTCAGAAAGCCTCTACTGGCTGGGTTACCAGACTAGTACACTAGTCAGAAAGCCTCTACTGGCTGGGTTACCAGACTAGTACACTAGTCAGAAAGCCTCTACTGGCTGGGTTACCAGACTAGTACACTAGTCAGAAAGCCTCTACTGGCTGGGTTACCAGACTAGTACACTAGTCAGAAAGCCTCTACTGGCTGGGTTACCAGACTAGTACACTAGTCAGAAAGCCTCTACTGGCTGGGTTACCAGAGTACACTAGTCACTAATAACGCCTCTACTGGCTGGGTTACCAGACTAGTACACTAGTCAGAAAGCCTCTACTGGCTGGGTTACTAGAGTACACTAGTCATAAAGCCTCTACTGGCTGGGTTACCAGACTGGCTGGGTTAGTACACTAGTCAGAAAGCCTCTACTGGCTGGGTTACCAGAGTACACTAGTCAGAAAGCCTCTACTGGCTGGGTTACCAGACTAGTACACTAGTCAGAAAGCCTCTACTGGCTGGGTTACCAGACTAGTACACTAGTCAGAAAGCCTCTACTGGCTGGGTTACCAGAGTACACTAGTCATAAAGCCTCTACTGGCTGGGTTACTAGAGTACACTAGTCAGAAAGCCTCTACTGGCTGGGTTACCAGAGTACACTAGTCAGAAAAGCCTCTACTGGCTGGGTTACTAGAGTACACTAGTCAGAAAGCCTCTACTGGCTGGGTTACCACAGTACACTAGTCAGAAAGCCTCTACTGGCTGGGTTACCAGAGTACACTAGTCAGAAAGCCTCTACTGGCTGGGTTACTAGAGTACACTAGTCAGAAAGCCTCTACTGGCTGGGTTACCAGAGTACACTAGTCATAAAGCCTCTACTGGCTGGGTTACCAGAGTACACTAGTCAGAAAGCCTCTACTGGCTGGGTTACTAGAGTACACTAGTCAGAAAGCCTCTACTGGCTGGGTTACTAGAGTACACTAGTCAGAAAGCCTCTACTGGCTGGGTTACTAGAGTACACTAGTCAGAAAGCCTCTACTGGCTGGGTTACCAGAGTACACTAGTCAGAAAGCCTCTACTGGCTGGGTTACTAGAGTACACTAGTCAGAAAGCCTCTACTGGCTGGGTTACCAGACTAGTACACTAGTCAGAAAGCCTCTACTGGCTGGGTTACCAGAGTACACTAGTCAGAAAGCCTCTACTGGCTGGGTTACCAGAGTACACTAGTCAGAAAGCCTCTACTGGCTGGGTTACCAGAGTACACTAGTCAGAAAGCCTCTACTGGCTGGGTTACTAGACTAGTACACTAGTCAGAAAGCCTCTACTGGCTGGGTTACCACAGTACACTAGTCATAACGCCTCTACTGGCTGGGTTACTAGAGTACACTAGTCATAACGCCTCTACTGACTGGGTTACCAGAGTACACTAGTCAGAAAGCCTCTACTGGCTGGGTTACCAGACTAGTACACTAGTCAGAAAGCCTCTACTGGCTGGGTTACCAGACTAGTACACTAGTCAGAAAGCCTCTACTGGCTGGGTTACCAGACTAGTACACTAGTCAGAAAGCCTCTACTGGCTGGGTTACCAGACTAGTACACTAGTCAGAAAGCCTCTACTGGCTGGGTTACCAGACTAGTACACTAGTCAGAAAGCCTCTACTGGCTGGGTTACCACAGTACACTAGTCATAACGCCTCTACTGGCTGGGTTACTAGAGTACACCAGTCATAATGCCTCTACTGGCTGGGTTACCAGAGTACACTAGTCAGAAAGCCTCTACTGGCTGGGTTACTAGAGTACACTAGTCAGAAAGCCTCTACTGGCTGGGTTACCAGAGTACACTAGTCATAATGCCTCTACTGGCTGGGTTACCAGAGTACACTAGTCATAATGCCTCTACTGGCTGGGTTACCAGACTAGTACACTAGTCAGAAAGCCTCTACTGGCTGGGTTACTAGAGTACACTAGTCAGAAAGCCTCTACTGGCTGGGTTACCACAGTACACTAGTCAGAAAGCCTCTACTGGCTGGGTTACTAGAGTACACTAGTCAGAAAGCCTCTACTGGCTGGGTTACCAGAGTACACTAGTCAGAAAGCCTCTACTGGCTGGGTTACCAGAGTAAACTAGTCAGAAAGCCTCTACTGGCTGGGTTACCACTAGTACACTAGTCATAAAGCCTCTACTGGCTGGGTTACCAGAGTACACTAGTCAGAAAGCCTCTACTGGCTGGGTTACCAGAGTACACTAGTCAGAAAGCCTCTACTGGCTGGGTTACCAGAGTACACTAGTCAGAAAGCCTCTACTGGCTGGGTTACCAGAGTACACTAGTCAGAAAGCCTCTACTGGCTGGGTTACCAGAGTACACTAGTCAGAAAGCCTCTACTGGCTGGGTTACTAGAGTACACTAGTCAGAAAGCCTCTACTGGCTGGGTTACCAGAGTACACTAGTCAGAAAGCCTCTACTGGCTGGGTTACCAGAGTACACTAGTCAGAAAGCCTCTACTGGCTGGGTTACCACAGTACACTAGTCAGAAAGCCTCTACTGGCTGGGTTACCAGACTAGTACACTAGTCAGAAAGCCTCTACTGGCTGGGTTACCAGACTAGTACACTAGTCAGAAAGCCTCTACTGGCTGGGTTACCAGACTAGTACACTAGTCAGAAAGCCTCTACTGGCTGGGTTACCACAGTACACTAGTCAGAAAGCCTCTACTGGCTGGGTTACCACAGTACACTAGTCAGAAAGCCTCTACTGGCTGGGTTACCAGACTAGTACACTAGTCAGAAAGCCTCTACTGGCTGGGTTACCAGACTAGTACACTAGTCAGAAAGCCTCTACTGGCTGGGTTACCAGACTAGTACACTAGTCAGAAAGCCTCTACTGGCTGGGTTACCAGAGTACACTAGTCATAAAGCCTCTACTGGCTGGGTTACCACAGTACACTAGTCAGAAAGCCTCTACTGGCTGGGTTACCACAGTACACTAGTCAGAAAGCCTCTACTGGCTGGGTTACCACAGTACACTAGTCAGAAAGCCTCTACTGGCTGGGTTACTAGAGTACACTAGTCAGAAAGCCTCTACTGGCTGGGTTACCACAGTACACTAGTCATAACGCCTCTACTGGCTGGGTTACCAGACTAGTACACTAGTCAGAAAGCCTCTACTGGCTGGGTTACCAGACTAGTACACTAGTCAGAAAGCCTCTACTGGCTGGGTTACTAGACTAGTACACTAGTCAGAAAGCCTCTACTGGCTGGGTTACCAGACTAGTACACTAGTCAGAAAGCCTCTACTGGCTGGGTTACCAGACTAGTACACTAGTCAGAAAGCCTCTACTGGCTGGGTTACCAGAGTACACTAGTCAGAAAGCCTCTACTGGCTGGGTTACCAGACTAGTACACTAGTCAGAAAGCCTCTACTGGCTGGGTTACCAGAGTACACTAGTCAGAAAGCCTCTACTGGCTGGGTTACCAGACTAGTACACTAGTCAGAAAGCCTCTACTGGCTGGGTTACCAGAGTACACTAGTCAGAAAGCCTCTACTGGCTGGGTTACCAGAGTACACTAGTCAGAAAGCCTCTACTGGCTGGGTTACCAGAGTACACTAGTCAGAAAGCCTCTACTGGCTGGGTTACCAGACTAGTACACTAGTCAGAAAGCCTCTACTGGCTGGGTTACCAGACTCAGTACACTAGTCAGAAAGCCTCTACTGGCTGGGTTACCAGACAGTACACTAGTCAGAAAGCCTCTACTGGCTGGGTTACCACAGTACACTAGTCAGAAAGCCTCCACTGGCTGGGTTACCACAGTACACTAGTCAGAAAGCCTCCACTGGCTGGGTTACTAGAGTACACTAGTCAGAAAGCCTCTACTGGCTGGGTTACTAGAGTACACTAGTCAGAAAGCCTCTACTGGCTGGGTTACCAGACTAGTACACTAGTCAGAAAGCCTCTACTGGCTGGGTTACCACAGTACACTAGTCATAACGCCTCTACTGGCTGGGTTACTAGAGTACACTAGTCATAACGCCTCTACTGGCTGGGTTACCAGAGTACACTAGTCAGAAAGCCTCTACTGGCTGGGTTACCAGACTAGTGCACTGGCTGGGTTACAGAAAGCCTCTACTGGCTGGGTTACCAGACTAGTACACTAGTCAGAAAGCCTCTACTGGCTGGGTTACCAGACTAGTACACTAGTCAGAAAGCCTCTGCTGGCTGGGTTACCACAGTACACTAGTCATAACGCCTCTACTGGCTGGGTTACTAGAGTACACCAGTCATAATGCCTCTACTGGCTGGGTTACCAGAGTACACTAGTCAGAAAGCCTCTACTGGCTGGGTTACTAGAGTACACTAGTCATAATGCCTCTACTGGCTGGGTTACCAGAGTACACTAGTCAGAAAGCCTCTACTGGCTGGGTTACCAGACTAGTACACTAGTCAGAAAGCCTCTACTGGCTGGGTTACCAGAGTACACTAGTCATAATGCCTCTACTGGCTGGGTTACCAGAGTACACTAGTCATAATGCCTCTACTGGCTGGGTTACCAGAGTACACTAGTCATAATGCCTCTACTGGCTGGGTTACCAGAGTACACTAGTCATAATGCCTCTACTGGCTGGGTTACCAGAGTACACTAGTCATAAAGCCTCTACTGGCTGGGTTACTAGAGTACACTAGTCAGAAAGCCTCTACTGGCTGGGTTACCAGAGTACACTAGTCAGAAAGCCTCTACTGGCTGGGTTACTAGAGTACACTAGTCATAATGCCTCTACTGGCTGGGTTACCAGAGTACACTAGTCAGAAAGTCTCTACTGGCTGGGTTACCAGACTAGTACACTAGTCAGAAAGCCTCTACTGGCTGGGTTACCAGAGTACACTAGTCAGAAAGCCTCTACTGGCTGGGTTACCAGACTAGTACACTAGTCAGAAAGCCTCTACTGGCTGGGTTACCAGACTAGTACACTAGTCAGAAAGCCTCTACTGGCTGGGTTACCAGAGTACACTAGTCAGAAAGCCTCTACTGGCTGGGTTACCAGACTAGTACACTAGTCAGAAAGCCTCTACTGGCTGGGTTACCAGACTAGTACACTAGTCAGAAAGCCTCTACTGGCTGGGTTACCAGACTAGTACACTAGTCAGAAAGCCTCTACTGGCTGGGTTACTAGAGTACACTAGTCAGAAAGCCTCTACTGGCTGGGTTACCAGACTAGTACACTAGTCAGAAAGCCTCTACTGGCTGGGTTACCAGACTAGTACACTAGTCAGAAAGCCTCTACTGGCTGGGTTACCAGACTAGTGCACTAGTCAGAAAGCCTCTACTGGCTGGGTTACCAGACTAGTACACTAGTCAGAAAGCCTCTACTGGCTGGGTTACCAGACTAGTACACTATTCAGAAAGCCTCTACTGGCTGGGTTACCAGACTAGTACACTAGTCATAATGCCTCTACTGGCTGGGTTACCAGAGTACACTAGTCATAATGCCTCTACTGGCTGGGTTACCAGAGTACACTAGTCATAATGCCTCTACTGGCTGGGTTACCAGACTAGTACACTAGTCAGAAAGCCTCTACTGGCTGGGTTTCTAGAGTACACTAGTCAGAAAGCCTCTACTGGCTGGGTTACCACAGTACACTAGTCAGAAAGCCTCTACTGGCTGGGTTACTAGAGTACACTAGTCAGAAAGCCTCTACTGGCTGGGTTACCAGACTAGTACACTAGTCAGAAAGCCTCTACTGGCTGGGTTACCAGAGTACACTAGTCATAATGCCTCTACTGGCTGGGTTACCAGAGTACACTAGTCATAATGCCTCTACTGGCTGGGTTACCAGACTAGTACACTAGTCAGAAAGCCTCTACTGGCTGGGTTACCACAGTACACTAGTCAGAAAGCCTCTACTGGCTGGGTTACCAGACTACACACTAGTCAGAAAGCCTCTACTGGCTGGGTTACCAGAGTACACTAGTCAGAAAGCCTCTACTGGCTGGGTTACCAGACTAGTACACTAGTCAGAAAGCCTCTACTGGCTGGGTTACCACAGTACACTAGTCAGAAAGCCTCTACTGGCTGGGTTACTAGAGTACACTAGTCAGAAAGCCTCTACTGGCTGGGTTACCAGAGTACACTAGTCAGAAAGCCTCTACTGGCTGGGTTACCAGAGTACACTAGTCAGAAAGCCTCTACTGGCTGGGTTACCACAGTACACTAGTCAGAAAGCCTCTACTGGCTGGGTTACCAGAGTACACTAGTCAGAAAGCCTCTACTGGCTGGGTTACCACAGTACACTAGTCAGAAAGCCTCTACTGGCTGGGTTACCAGAGTACACTAGTCAGAAAGCCTCTACTGGCTGGGTTACCAGACTAGTACACTAGTCAGAAAGCCTCTACTGGCTGGGTTACCAGACTAATACACTAGTCAGAAAGCCTCTACTGGCTGGGTTACCAGAGTACACTAGTCAGAAAGCCTCTACTGGCTGGGTTACCAGAGTACACTAGTCAGAAAGCATCTACTGGCTGGGTTACCAGACTAATACACTAGTCAGAAAGCCTCTACTGGCTGGGTTACCAGAGTACACTAGTCATAAAGCCTCTACTGGCTGGGTTACCAGAGTACACTAGTCAGAAAGCCTCTACTGGCTGGGTTACCAGACTAGTACACTAGTCAGAAAGCCTCTACTGGCTGGGTTACCACAGTACACTAGTCAGAAAGCCTCTACTGGCTGACATGGGCCTTTCATGGCTGATTTGTAATTTTACATGACTTCAAATACATTAACAGAAGTGATACTGTGCTTTAAAAACAGTTCTAGCCATCATGTAAGAAGAAAACAATGCTTTTTAAGGAGGGAAAGCTCTTAGAGTAAAGTGTCTATGCCTGCTGAACCAAAGCAGCCTCAGTAAGGAGTGGAGAAAATCCTGTTGACCTTGAGACAAATGAGACTTTTAAGCTATTGACAAACACTTCCATAGTAACCAACTGTGTGGTAGCGAGCAGGCTCTTACATTTCAACTCCAATATTGAGTGAAACAAAGGTGGCACTTAGGAATTCAGGAGCTATTCAACCTGGCAAGACTCCAAACTGTGATAGGGCGAGAGACCCAATGTACCAGTTAAGACTAGGCTGAACATTACTACTAAACTACTATAGAAGTAGAGGCTGCTGTACAAAGCCTCCAAAGTACTCTCCTCCACCCAGACATGATCTGGCGTGGCGCCTAGAGGAAAATATCACAGACCTCTAGCCCATCAAGTCTGAGCAGACCCAATGTGGACTCATCTGCAGGATGAATGGAAGGATTACAAACTCAACAGAGCTCAATGTGAATCTGAGCCATTCACCACCTGAAAGAGACACTCATCCTCAACTCCTGGTAGGGTCATTGTCAGTGCCAGCATCTTATCTCCGCCACTACACATGCAGCTCCCTGTAGACTTCTTTCATGAAGTCATTAGATCCTGCAGAATATATTACAATATGAAAGTAGATGAGAAGGGAAAGATCACCTGGGGTGGCAGGTAGCCTAGTGGTTAGAGCGTTGGTAACGCCAGTAACCAAAAGGTTCCTAGATTGAATCCCTGAGCCGACAAGGTAAACATCTGTCGTTCGGCCCCTGAACAAGGCAGTTAACCCACTGTTCCTAGGCAGCCATTGTAAATAAGAATTTGTTTTTAACTGACTTGCCTCGTTAAATAAAACTCATGATGGCTTCACTGGAAAGGAAGCTTTAGGGATGCTTATTCCCCAGTAGTTCAATCATTCTTGGGCTTTACTTGTTCCCAATCCATACAAGTTTGTGGGACAGGATGTTGTTTGACCTTTAGACATAACCAACATGTCATCATAGACACCTGCAATCGTAGAAGTGGGAATGCAGCTAGCTGGTACGTTTTCTCTCCATACAAATAATTTCACGCATATTCTGCAGTGTCTAAAGGCCTACCATCAAAATAACATTTTCAGTCAACCATTCTAAAGTCAATAGGGGCTTATGAGTTTAACTAACTCCATCAGCAGTGGGCCTGAGTTAATTAAACCCTGGAAACAATGTCACGGACCAAAGAGGACAGCATTGCTACCTCACTTTGTCTGACTGTGTGAAGGAAATGCCATTACTTCAATGTTCTCTTCGTCAATTGAGAAAACATTTTCACACAGAGGGGAATGCTCACAGCCTCAGGCTATGTTAATTCAGCATTTCATCATCACTGTTTATTAGCTACTACTAATGAAGTACTTTGTGTTTGTTGGTTGGCTAAAACTATTTCATCAACAGTTATAAAAGACCAAACTCTGCATTGTTACTGTGAGGGAACTGTACTATGTGTTTGACTAACATTCCAAACATTCCTATCATTCCTAGCCAAAACACTTCAGTCATGTTTCAATTCACATGATCAAGTTAATTTTTACAACTTCAAGTGAACCTGTAGAATGTAGTCTGCTTGCTCCACCCTGGTATTAAGCTTTTAAATGTTTATAGCCCATTATCAACCAGCAATTAGAGCCAGTTCAGCAATGTGGAAAATGGAATTTCCTCCATCTATCGTCCCAGGTTTTCCAATGAAGTGGCTTGCACTTGAACGCACTGAGAGACAACGGAACCTGTGTGCCGCTTAATTAAAAGAACCCAGCATCTGTTTCTTCAAACAATTAAATATGAGAGGTATTAACTTGTGGTATTTAAACAGAGTTTTGGCACTATAGGTTCTGTAACAGATGATTTAACAAACATCTGTTGCCTTTTTTGTAACGAACAAGAGTTTCCATCAGTCTGCCAAGCCTTTTTGTTACGCTGCCATTTCTCTCTCTCGCTTGGCAGCCACAGACTGCTAGGATAGCAGGTTCACAGTTCACAGGTCATAGGTTCACACGTTTGGGTGACCTCAGACTTCTCCTCAATCTATAATGCTTAAACACAACTTCAGAGTAAATCTTTAAGAATTTCTTCTAGAAGCTGTCTCTGTGGGCCTATAAGCCAGCTGGTGAAAGCTTTTTATGTTTTGGAGGTCTCTAGGGATTATAACATCCTCAGCATTCATACAAAGGCTACTCATACAAAGAATCATCTTCAAAGATTCTGACAGATCAGATATGGTCAAACCTAAATAGTCATACAATAGAAGAAGGTTATTTTCCCTTGTAGTGAATAAAGTTGTACGGACTGCAGAGCATAGCTGACAGCTGAGCTGAACAGGCTGGGTGTTGTGTTGGTAATGCCCTTGTTTCCTTTGAAGGCTGAGGAGGGCAGTCACCATGGTGCCTGCTGCTGGCTCTCCTCCACTGCCTCCTGAGAGATGCTCTGATAGACAGACGGACAGACAGATGGACGGACAGACAGACGTGAGCAGGGCATGAGTCTTCACTTTGTCTCTCAGACTGTAGCTACAGGAAATGTCATAGGAATCAAAGGTAATTCTGAAGACAGACTTGTAATGCTGGGTCATTGTTAGTGTGGTTATTTAATTGTGTGTGTGTGTGTGTGTGTGTGTGTGTGTGTGTGTGTGTGTGTGTGTGTGTGTGTGTGTGTGTGTGTGTGTGAGAGAGAGAGAGAGAGAGAGAGAGAGAGACACAGAGAGAGATCGAGGGAGAGAGAAATGGAGAGATGGAGACATAATGGGAGTGTGCGTATATGCAGCTTCACCTATGGTGAAGCACACCTCTCCATAAGCCCTGTCTCATCTTCCCTGGTATCCAGACACAGGTTTTGAGTGATTTCAATTAATTCCTCCTGTCAGCCCTGGTCCTCCCGTCCTCCCAGACGCAGCTGAGAAGAGCTGAGCAGAGCAGCATGGAGAACCTTGTCACTGCCACCAGCACCACTTCCACCAAGCTGTCTGTCCGTCTCACAGGACTGCCTCAACATCGTAGTGTTCTCCCGATCATTAAAAAACACTCCTCCTCGCTACACGCTCCTTTTAATATGGTCAGCCATGAGGAGAAAACAACAACATCAGGCCAGTCACAGTGTTGGTAATTGATTTCCAGTGCATTAGGTGACTCTTCACAGTCGTTGGCTAGGGTTTCTTTCAGGTACTGCAGTAATAATAAGATGCTCGTTTGAGTTTCAGTTCAGAGCTGCGCCACAATCCTTTGAGGTCCATGTCTGGAGTAGGGCTATACATAATTAAAGTTCACAGCATAACACTGCTGTGCTGTCCCAGCAACGGAGGGTGATGCCACTTACTCACGCTGTCTTCACCAGACAGACACACACTGATGAAATGGAAGCAGAACTCTGTTCACTCAAGAGTCCTTTGTGTGCCACAAGAAGCAGAGTTGAGGGGACATCTTGGAAACCGAGCCAAGTACACAGCAAAAAGGGTTAGCCCTGACCTCAACAAAAAGTGCAGTAGAACAAATGGTACAGTACAGTGAAAACGTATTGAGCAGGACATGGGAGTGTGGCATATACCTTAAGCCTAATTTCTAATAGCACAGGCCGTGCAGTTTGTGCTTAAAATCACAATGTCACCTTTTTGCCCGGGGCCGGTGTGTGTCTGTGCGGGCATGTCAGTGCATGTGTGTGTGTGGTGTGACTCAGCAGCACAGTCCTGTATCTGGTGTGTCCTTCCATCCACCGGCTCTGAGGAGCTCCGCGCTACCGTCGTCCTTTATCATAAAGGCTGCTTCAGAGAATATTAAGAAGCCATCTGTTTATTCTGCTCACTAAGCTATTTATAGGAACACCAGCAAAGCCTACAGAGGTCACAGTAACGGAGGGAGCAGACACCAGCTAACCAGCAAGCAGAAGTATGCTGTTCACACACACAGCCTAAAGAACACATGCAGCTTTACAGCCAGTCAAATCAGTTGGCTTCGGTTGCGACCCCCCAACACGAATCGGCTTGCCATCCCCTTACGGAGCAGCGACGGACCTGTCATCTGAAAGCAACAGAAACAGAATCAGACTGGACAGTCAGACAGATTGAGGCCCCTCCATTACCATGCAGGGCCAATAAGCCATGGGATACAGCCATTAGTGTAATATGATAAATAGGACACAGATGAAGGAGAACAATACTCTCTTCTAATGACTAGGGGTCTCATTTAGAGACAGGGCTAATCTTTACACTGCTCTCCATCTTAGTCATGGTGCCTCTCCTCCTCCTCCTCCTCCTCCTCCTCCTCTGCTGACATCCCCATTAGAGCGATCCCCTCTGATAAATGCCACGCAGATTACAAAAGGGCCGATTCTCATTTCAACACCCTCCTCGGGCTGTGTTTGAAGACAGCCCCAGTCCTCTGCTCCCCGCCCTTTGAATAACGCCTTGTTTTTCTACACAGTCAACCAGGAACCACTGCACATGAATAATGCATGGTGGGTAATCAGAGCGGCATCTCACTGACTGGCCACAGAGGGGGAAAGATTGATAAATATGGACCAGGTTTGGTTTTGATGGACAATGTATGTTTAATACATACCACGTTTGATATATACCACATGGATCATTGGAATGTATGGGTAAACCTTGTAGCTTATCCCCAATAAATTAAGTAAATGTCAAGGGACTTCTCAGGTAGTCATAGAATTTTGATGAGGACACTTGCTTAAACAAATCAGTATTGAGTATCTGCCATCCCATGGGATTTTAAGCAAATGGATAAGACAGTACTAAATTGTAACATTATACAGTATCTATGAGGTCTCATTTAACCAGCAGCTCCGTCAGTGAAGTTATGTCTCTGAGGACTAGAAATTGTTATTATTGAAGAGCGATCCATCAGGAGTGTTTGAGGGGGTCCTGACGCCACACTGAGAGGTCTACAGACTATGCAGTGAGTTAGTCGATCAATCAGAGGCTAAGCACATTCTCCCTCTCCATGGCAGTGGGACAGTCTGTTATCACTGTAACCGCCTCTTCAATTATAACGCCGGTGGGGTGCAGATCAAAGATAATGCCAAAACCCAAGAATGGACCTTTGAGGAAGCTTCCAGTGTTTCTTTCAGGAGCAGTTAATAAAGGCACTGGGACCTGCAGTCCATCAAAAAGAACTGGCTCTGACCCATGATTGTGCTTTCTGTAATAGACAAAGAGGAAGGAACCCTAATGGGAACGCAGTGCTGGACCTTCTGCAGGTAGATTGAGGTGAGAAAAGCCTTCCGTTTAACTTTCAAAGCAGCCTCTTTAAAGGCCCGACCAACTCCATCACAACACAGGAGTGAACGGAAACAAAAACATTCAAGAATGAGGGATAGAGGGCCATCTCTGCTAAGGAAATCGCCCAAAATGATCAAATGGATAAAAATGTTAGCCGACTATTGATTTTTTCAATGTATCATGCCCAAAGTTGTGTCTCAAATGCACAAATATCCGAATCAACTGAACCAGAGAGAAATCATATTTTTAATGCTGGTGAGAAACACCCATGCAACTTTCAAGGCTATTTGAGATCAACCTCATTTCTGACCTCGAATTTACAATAATTGCATCAGATTTCATGTGATGGTAGAACCTTCATGGCACTCCAGTCTCTGTGAGAATGCTGCAGAGGCCCCTAACCCTTTCTCATGTAACTTGTTCTCGGTAAGTCTTTTCTATATTTCCCAATGTTAGTACTGTTACGCGGAGCGGAACAGGGGAACCCAAGAGCAGACTCAGACGAGGAGACTGGGATGAAGTAACCAAGGTATTTATTAAAACACAGGGGGGAGATGGAGTGCAAGTCAGGGTAAGCTCGGGCGGGTTGCTGGAAACCAGGTGTGGCGGCTGGATCGAGAGGGGTTGAGACAGGGTAAGCAGGTCTGGAGGGGAATCCAAGGGAATAGTAGTGGGGAATCCAGGACAGAGTAGCAGGATGATGAGACATGGGACTGGAGACAGAGACCAGAGTCAGAGCGGGCAGAACTGTAGCGGAGATGAAAACAGTGTCAGGCAAAGAAAACAAGCACAACAAGATAACAGGATCTGAATAGTAACAAACGGCTAGAAACATAGACTGACTGAGCAGAGATTACGATCTGGTAGCGTGGAAGTGGCAGGGCTGAGTATTTGTAGAAGTCTTGATTATGGAACAGGTTGCAGCTGGTGGGGATCTGCTCTGACACCAGCACACCTGTCTCCGCCCACACAATTACACACACACAGAGAGAGAGGGAGAGGGAGAGAGTACTGGGGGAGTGGCAGTAGGTCAAGGAGACACAGGATGAGCAGTAGAGGGTGTTGCAGGAACAGATGACAAGTGACAAGTACACATATAGCTTTATGACACAAGCATTAAAGCAGCTGCCTCTCGTGTCACATTATGTAGAACTAGTGTCATTAAGTTTATTGACAAAGGCAGATACTGTACCACTACATGCCAGGTCATAGAGTATGCTTGTATACATTGCTTTGTTAACATAATGGTGTTATACCATTTTATAGCATACATGTAAAGATTTTATGTTATTGCAACCACCTGTGTTATTTATTTGTTGTTGATATTTGGCAGGCAGAGACTTTTTGTTCAACAACAAAAACCTGAGGAAGAAAAAAACAACTCAAATTCATTCCAAATGATGTTCATAGATTCCGGCAAAACTTATCAAGAAATATAATCTCGCTGCTCTGTAATACGCATAGTTCTGCCAACAAGATAGTATTTCTACAGTAATACTCTTATCGTTTGTCGACAGAACACAACTCAAATGTATGCTTTTAAAGACTATACGACACCTTGAACAATGTCATTTCTGAAAATTGTCGGACAAAGTCTTCAGTCAGTTACCATGGTGGTGGGGAATAAGGCTTGATGCTAACTTGCAACTGCTTTACCACACAGTGAACCTGCTGCTGGAGCTGTTCAGCTCTCGGTGGCAGACAGGTTTTTGTTAGAAACGCTGTGTAAATAGGGGAAGCTGAAAGCTTCACGCAATCTGAGGAATAATAGGGTTGTGAACACTCCATTTTCTCTTCCAGGAAATCCAGGCAGACAGATTTCTAACTGAAGACATAATAGTTATTTTTACTAAGGCCCCTAGCTGGAAACAGTGTTAACCATAGCCCTGTCTTCTCAGATAGGGCTTGTATATATATGTCTCATTCTTCACACAGTGATTATAAGAGTGATCTCCAGATACAAACACACAGACCAAAGACAAGGATGCACTTGACTAAAGTAAGATTAAAGAGTATACTGAAAGTGGCTGTGCCATTGAGTTAGATTTTGGGACTTAGAGGGGCGAGATCCCGGACACAGATTTAGCCTTGTACTAGACCCATATTTTTTTATATTCTCCATTTATCGAGGACTAAAATTATATTAAAATCCTACAGTGGATTATAATCTCCAGTAAAACCAACCATGCTCTGTGAAACTAACATTTAATGCCTGTTAAATGATCTCTTTCTCTCAGAGGATGAACATAAAACAACATTTTGAAAGGATACGATGGCCAAAGAATGAGAATCTCAGGGTCGTTCCATTTGATTTCAATAACTTTTTGACCACACTCCTTTTGTTTTGAACTACATTTTCTAAACATATTTGCCCATGGTAGAAGTGGTAAGAAAGTTACTTTTTGGGTCTGAATGCCAAAACATTTAGGAGATAGAGGTGCTCAAAGTTGACCTGTTTTGCAAAGCCTACCATGAGACATGCATGTCTTGTTCACTGGAAAAGGTAAACAGTTGAGATTGGTATAATTTAAAAGCTTCCCAAAAAGTTTTTTTGAACTATTTCAGAATTTCTTTCAAAAATGTTTTTAAATGAAACGTACCATATGTCATTTATATCCTTTTAACATCAATTATCTAAAAACGCGTAAACTCAGATGTAGTTCAGAGCCTATTTTACATCATCTTTAGTATTTGTGTTGTGCCTGCCGCCATTGGTTGAGACACAGCATTCTCTTGAATAGTGGTTGGATGTAATTTCAATCATTCAGAAATCAGAATTCATGGAATATCCCTTCAGACCATTGCTATTTAGCTGGTACTTCATTGAAATGTAAATGTAACTTCCAATTACTATCACGAAGATGGCAGAATTGAACAAGAATAGCTTCCACCCACTGTCGAATGTCAATTTAAATAGGAATGGCTATTCTATTATCTATATTTCTATGATTTCAATAGGTTTACTTTGGAAGATTGACAGTATAATTTACAACAATAGATAGTCTCATATAAGTCAACATGTGTGTGTGGACCTCCAACCATCTTTGTGCTAACATTTGAAAGTTGAAATTTGGATTTGTCAGCCTAAACATGACACCCAACAGCATGCTGTATTCAATAGCATGCTGTTTCTCAACCAATGGCACAACTCAAACATTATGTAAAATTGGGTCTAAGCTAAAACATATGCGAAAATATAAAAACACAAGATTTACGATTTTTTAGATAATTGACATTAAAGGTTAAAAAAAAAGTTAATAAATCACTTTTTAAAAAGAAATTATCAAATAGTTTGACAACACTGTTTGTAAGTTTTCAAATGATATCAAACTCAATCGTTTATCTTTTCCAGTAAGGAAGACACATGGTAGGGTGGGTATATGCAAAACGGGGTCAACTTTAAACATCTTTATCCCCTGAAAGTTTTGGCATTCAGGTCCAAAAAGTTACTTTCTGACCACTTCTATGATTGGCAAATATGTATAGAAAGTCTTGTTCAAACCAAAAGGGGTACAGTCAAAAAGTGATCAATCAAATTGAATAACCAGTCATGGATATCCTGTAACTGACTCTTTCCTAAAGGTGCAATGCAGCTGTTTTTATCTCAATATCAAATCATTTCTGGTTTAACAATTAAGAACCTTACTGTGATTGTTGTAAATTAAAATGGTAAAAATTGAACAAGAATAGCTTCTTAGCAAAGAGCAAGGTCTCAAGCAAGAATTTGGCTAAGACTGTCTGGGAGTGGTCTGAGTTGGGAGGGGAAGACTAAACAATAACTGTTATTGTCAGAGATGTTTGGAACTCTTTCTTATTGGTCTATTAACTAATTTACCACCTGGTGTTGTCACCAGGCAGGTCAAAAATCCATCCTACCAAAAAGTCTGACTTTTCAGGCAATTTTTTCAAACAGCTTTCACACTAAAAGGACAATATCATAATTTTCACAATATCAAAGTAATATTCCAACCTGATAATGTGGAAATACACTACCGTTCAAAAGTTTGGGGTCACTTAGAAATGTCCTTGTTTTTTAAAGAAAAGCATTTTTTTTGTCCATTAAAGTAACATCAAATTGATCAGAAATGCAGTGTAGACATTGTTCATGTTGTAAATGACTATTGTAGCTGGAGACGGCAGTTTTTTTAATGGAATATCTACATAGGTGCACAGAGGCCCATTATCAGCAACCATCACACCTGTGATCCAATGGCATGTTGTGTTAGTGTGACAATACAGAGGCGGATGCAAGATGCAAGCAACGATGGTTTAATGAATACAGTTTACAGCAGCAACAGGACAGACAGACTGTACTCAGACGGAATCCGACCCAGGGACTAGGGCGCATCTTCCGATGATAGCGTGCTGAGAAATCCAGGGGAGTGTGTCCGGATGGGTAGGAGGAAGCACAGCAGATAATCCACACAAGGGCGGTGAGAGATGAGCACGGACACACGACACAACCTCAGAGAAGTAACAACGATCTGACAACAAGAAACACTGGTTACAGAACATATAAAGGGAAGATAAGTGATTCCAGCTGGCACAGACAATCAGGCCGAGATTGGGAACCACGCCCACACAAACACGGGAGAGAGAGAGAGAGAGAGAGAGAGAGAGAGAGAGAGAGAGAGAGAGAGAAAGAGAAAGAGAAAGAGAGAGGGAGGCAGTGGGTTCATGAACCGTGACAGTTAGCTAATCCAAGTTTATAATTTTAAAAGCCCAATTGATCATTAGAAAACACTTTGCAATTATGTTAGCACTGCTGAAAACTGTTGTTCTGATTAAAGAAGCAATAAAACTGTCCTTCTTTAGACTAGTTGAGTATCTGGAGCATCAGCAATTGTGGGTTTGATTACAGGCTCAAAATGGCCAGAAAATGGTCAGTCTATTCTTCTTCTGAGAAATGAAGGATATTCTATGCGAGAAATTGCCAAGAAACTGAAGATCTCATACAACGCTGTGTACTACTCCCTTCACAGAACAGCGCAAACTGTCTCTAACCAGAATAGAAAGAGGAGTGGGAGGCCCCAGTGCACAACTGAGCAAGAGGACAAGTACATTACAGTGTCTAGATTGAGAAACAGACGCCTCACAAGTGCTCAACTGGCAGCTTCATTAAATAGTACCCGCAAAACACCAGTCTCAACGTCAAAGAAAGAAAAAGCCATATCTCCGCCTGGCCAATAAAAAGAAAAGATTAAGATGGGCAAAAGAACACAGATACTGGACAGAGGAACTCTGCCTAGAAGGCCAGCATCCCGGAGTCGCCTCTTCACCGTTGACTTTGAGACTGGTGTTTTGCGGGTACTATTTAATGAAGCTGCCAGCTGAGGACTTGTGAGGCGTCTGTAAAGCTGATTACAATTGGAGATCCTATCTATTTTCGTCAGAAGACGCTGGCCATTCTCACCACAGAAAGACACTCGTCCGCACACTCACTAGTTTTGAATAGATGTGGCTAGAGGAGGACAAGAAGCAGCTATGGAATGAGCAGAGAGGAAACAATTCCCTGCAGCTGCCCAGGCAGTGTCTCAATACCTCAGAGAGCAGAGATTACCTAGGCGATAAAAGACCTCTGCTCTCACAGCCACGGAACATGTGAGAGAAATGCAATTTCCATGCAAATTCAGAGCACGCTTACAAAAGTATTTCCATATTCCGTGTGACTGTGACTCGAATGCTCTCCGTCTTTTTATGCTTAACCTTTTGTTTTATTTGTACAACTGCTGGTGTCATCTATTTCCTATTATCTGGTTTGACACTGAGGTGTTGTCGTTGTGTATGGACTTGTCACTGCCTGCAGTGTTCTTGGCACTGTATAGTACGGCTCTAGAAGCTAGATTTGTTATTCATGCGACACCCGTGTCCTTTTACTTCATCCACCCCAGTGCTTCACTAGGATACAGATGGTTAAGATAAAAAGTCACCACTGATCGTATGCCAGGCAGTCAGACAACACCATTCATCTCTCTTATCAGCATCTCAGTGGGTACGCCGCCTGACTAGACTGTACCCAGAATTGTACACTTTGCAATGGGTCGCTGTCACTCAACGGAAGCTAAACAAACCACGGCGCTCCCTCCGGTCTGCTTTAGCTCACCACTCTCTCCACGCCGTTGAGTTGACCACTTTGTTATTGTTCGATCCTTCAAAGTGCTTTTGGCTTCTTAAACCCGAGACTTGACAATTTTGTAATTGCATTGTGTGATAAAAAGCTAATTAACTTATGGAAAGATCTCTTATCTGTCTTATTTTTCCCAGTGTCTATCCCCAGCATGGTCCTGATAAGATCAGCTGAGAGCATGTGTGCCCCCCCCCACTGCTTCTCTCTGTTATTAAGGACAGCGATATCTACTGTGGATAGAATGGAGATGAGAACACAGTTGTTAATGACAGTAAGTCAAGCGCATGCAAAGAGATTGACGTGATAAAAATCAAGGAAGATCCTAGGGGAATTACCGACAAAATAAAGTTCTGATGCTTGAGTTCACAAAAACAACTGATAAGGCCCGGATGTGTAGTGAGTTTAATTATTTGATTTGCGCTCAGAAAATGTGAGTTGACTCGTGTCTTGTGAAGCAAGACAATATGCCCACGCTTGCAAATTTGGAATAAAAGCCAAAGAAAATTCGAGAAGTTCGAGAAAGAAAGTTCGAGAAAGAAACTGGTGGTGGCGGACATTATAGTGAACGGATAGTGAAACAGGTATTGCAGGATTTTGTTCCAACTAGGCAACACACTGAGCTACTTAGCTAATTGATCAGTTTAGTGAT
The DNA here is from genome assembly GCF_018296145.1 of Oncorhynchus tshawytscha. Classification (NCBI taxonomy): domain Eukaryota; kingdom Metazoa; phylum Chordata; class Actinopteri; order Salmoniformes; family Salmonidae; genus Oncorhynchus; species Oncorhynchus tshawytscha. Next base: position 63,103,027 of record NC_056440.1, read on the forward strand.
TGCCTAAATTCAACACACATGGTCTTCCAGGTCTGTTAAATCAAAACATGAAGTGCCTGCGTACATCCAGGACCAGGGTTGCCTACCCCTGTCAACACCAGGATGACACTGAGGACAAACACTCAGCTGCTGTGACAGTAGACAGAATACAAATAAATCATCTATATACAAATGTATCTGTTGGCAATTTCAGCCCTTAAGCACTACACTCAAAACATAAGCACAGTGCACAGCCATATTGAGACTTCAACTCGGTTTCTAACAGCCTCTCACAGCCTTTTCCTCTCTCTAACACAGATGCAGTGAATATGGCCTGGAGCAGCAAAGACTCGATTCCTCCTCCCTTGATTGTGAATTAGAACAGATTAGGATTCTGCTGTCTGTGCAGGAAATACGTCTTTATCTGGGATTTCATCTGCCGGGTTCCTAGTGCCTTGTTTATATGGTGCAGAGCTAGCCTATAGCTGAGCAAGCATATGCAGTCCCAAAAATAAAACACCATTTGTTTTAGTTAGGGTTTCCAGCCTGGGCCTAAATAGCTTTTCAGGCACAGTGATGGACGGGCATCAGGTATATCTCCCCCAGTCTCCACCAGGGGCTTTGTCAGCAGTGGACCTGCCTGCAAATGATGCTGTTTGCAGCTGAAACTGAAGAGCAGATGCTATCAAAATGAGAGGTATACATTTCTGCTCCATTTCTGCCTTTCTTCACAGAAGCCATGATGATGTGGCATTTCTCTCTTTTTTGGATGGTTGATCTGGAAGAACTGCTTTGAGCAGAGGGCATCTGACTGGAATATTTGCCCGCTGTTTATCACCATGCATTACAGTACCATGATTTACCCAAATTACCTGGCACTCTCTCAGAGCCTTGTTTGGCATAAATAATGCAAAGATTCTCTGCAGCTAAACTTTAAAGGAATTCACATCACGTTTGTGGGCTGCTGCCCTTTACCAATACAGTACATCACAATGCCCTGTGAAGCTGGAGGGACTGTTGCACTCCTGTAATATGTCAGTCCAGACATCACCTGCCAGAGGCACACGGCATCAATATTACACAGCTCTTAAGAATGAGAGGGAATGAAATAAGGGTAGTCATGTTTGAAAGAAGAGTTTTAATTGCAGTGTAAAGTTCCTAAGATAAGCGAGAATGCAAAAATATTAGCGCGAGAGAGAGACAGCGTGGTTCTATCAATGTCAGTTATAGGGGTAAAACCCTGAAGGCTTCAGTATCTTAATGACTACGCCCATGTCCATGTGAAGGGGACAAACATGAAAACCAGCAGACTCTTACACTACTTTGTATTCTACGAGAGGTGTTCGGTTGGATGTTTGGGAGGATAGTTACATGACCACTCTGCTGGTGAGACATGTTGTATATAGAGCCACTGGCAGAGCTGCCTGGCTGGCTGTAATTGCTTAACAGACACATTTCTAGTGTGCAGTTTGCAGTGCTACAGCGGCTGAGGCTGAGCCCCTCCATCAGAGAGAAGGACAGAGGCTGCAGGCTGCAGGCTCTACTGGCTCCATGGCCAATAAAGGATATGAGCCAGAGGCCAACTGAACTGACACAGTGAAACTAATAGCTCACGACAATCCATCTCATTCAGTATTTGCATAGGGACATCGATCGGCAGGCAAAACCCCAACCAACCATGAATAAACTGTTTACGTGTCGGGGGACCGGAGAGCTTGTTCAAAGCTTAGGCTATGATGCAAGGGACAGGAAAAAACTATCCCTGTCAATCTATGAATTTTAAGCTGATGGTCACAGAGGAATGAAGTATTGAGATGTTTTAAGTTGGGGTGTAGGGACTAGGGGGATGGGGTCTGGAACATTTCGACACATCAAGGAAAATGTCAACCAATATTACTGCCCTCAGCCCTCCAGCATTTGGTCCTGACAGACAGGCTCATTATTGGATGACCTCACTCAGTAAGCTCACTCCATCAAGCCTCTGGTGAATAGATGTTGGCCTCACCAAGCAAAAAAGACAAATACGGTACAAAGGTCCCCTGAAAAAAAGGTGGTAATACATTAATATAATGCTTCCACTCCATTTGTGTGAAATATTTTTGACCGGACAATGGAAAGAGTCACTTGCAGTAAAAACAATATGAGAAAAAAAGAACAAAGGATCATTTCAGAAATATAATTCTTATCAATCTTCATACGGTATTTGATTATTTGATTGAATTCAATCTTAAAATCAGTGTTGGTGAGTAGTGACCTACATGTAGTTGAACTAATAATTTGCCTCTATTTTGCAGTAACTTTGTGGTAAATTCTAATCTAGGTAGTGTTTTCAGAAGTTCATTACTTTTAGCCATGTAGCAGTGTAGCTAACTACTGGAACTACATGCTACTTTTTTAGCAAAAATAAAAGTAGGCGAAAATGCATAGACCTGTCTAATTCTCCCTTGAAACATAGTTTTTGTTTTGAATAGGCTAAATTACACATTCTGTAAACATCTGACTCCAGAGTGATCTGTTCTTGCAATTTGTAGTCTATGATATTTCAGATTTAGATATGATGATTTATCACTAAGTAGTTTGGATGCAGTGAACTACTTTTTCAAAGTAGCTTTATTTAAATAAACTACATTTTTCTTAAGGGTAGCTTTAGCCTAGCTTAACTTCTTCCAGTGTGAAGTAATTGGTAGCTTGGTTAAGTACATTTTTAAAGTATCTTCTCCAGCAATTATTAAAATGCAGCGAAGTCATTTTGTGGTGAAGAAATAGCATGGGAAAAGCGTCAACTGTGTCTATATTAGGCTACACTACTCTGACAGCATGGTTGTTGTTGGTGGCACGTAAACTACATTTAGTTCACTGTGCCATTCCCTTCCTCCTTCTCACAGATAAGGAGGAAACATCTAGAATTCCAGTTGCATGAGCTCTTGCAATTATGCCCCAATCACCTCCTCTCCTCGTGAGCTTGGGCAACACACTAATGATAATGTAGCATCCCATCAATGCCAAGAATCTACATGTACGCAGGGACATGAAATTACTAATCACGTTGCAAAAAAACATTCCTGGCAAGACAGTCGAGCCAATTCCCTCTCCATCTCCCCCTTTCTTTCTCTGACTCTTTCTCCCGCAACCACTCTTCCTCTCTTCCTTTCCCCATCACCAAATACCTCTCCCTCCCTGCCTGTCTGTGTAACTAATGGCTGATTCCTCCTGCTGGGGGAGTGGTTGGCTGTGGTCCAAGCTATCCAGAGTTAAACTCGTTAACCCCTCCATACACCAGGAGATTGCTGCCACATGCCCTGGGCTGACTGAGGAATGCTTGTGTCCAACGCCCCTGGTACCTCATCCACTTGGCTGCAGCTGCTGGCTTGGGCCCTAGCATGGTTCCCCCATCCCTTCCCTCAATTAGTAATGTTTGTGTTGGAAAAGCAGGCTTCTTCTTAGATAGGCTTAACACAGACACCACATATGTTCAGAATACTATAGATGATAAAATGGCTCAGGTAAATAGAGTGCTTTACAGTATCAGATTAAACAAGACAAGCCACAATGAAATACCCCCTACCCACATGGTCAATGTTGAAAGTATTCAACTAAACCCATTACACATGCAACAGCAGACCATTCATCCAAATCGCAGTTTTAATATCAAGCCTTGGATCAAGTCCAAACAGGAGTGAGTTGCCAACGAGCTCGCTGTGTGAGAGAAAGAAGTTACATCTTAAAAATCAGGAGCCAACATGCCTTGCTTTTTTAACACCTGTCACCTAAACTACAGGGCTGAGCTGCATGGAGGAGATTAGCATTCATTAATGATTCACTCCCACTCTTCCCCAATCACCGAATGTTACAATCCATGACTGCGGAGTCATGGTTACACGGTGGAGAGAGGTGTATACCCAACACAGCAACACTTCCACCACCCACACACACATTCACGTAAGCACGAGAGCAAATGCGCACGCACACACACTCCACAAATCCCCAGGCCTCATCTGAGATGCAATGACATTAATCAAGTCATACATCACACCTCCATAACCTGAATTGTAGCCACACACACGGCTAGCTGCCATTGACACATCTTTCAAACCGCTTTGATCTATTTCAGAATATGCTACTGATATCGACTTCATCTCTGGATGTTGTTCACTAAACATATTTTCTGCTCTGTTTTTACGAGCCACTTATCATTCAGATATGGAGGGCAGTCTGCAAATCATGTTGTATTGGATCCTCAGTTCATACAGAATGAAAGAAACAACAAAACTAGATGTAGCAAAACTGTTATTAAACGACAAATTAGTCTAGCCATGCTAACAAACACAACGATATGAACACATGTTTGTTGGAGAATGTTATGGAATCCTGGTTAATGCTATATTGGTGCTGTGACTTTGCTCACACAGTTGATGTCAATCAGCCGGCTGTTAACCCTGTACCAACCTCGATTCAATACCAATCATTAGTACCACTACACTTTATTGACACTGACTATGTTATTGGCAATGTCTGGGTAAATCCAATGGTCGGGGAGGAGTGATGTTGTACGCTGATGGCCATCTAAAACCTGAGTCGTTGATACCCTCAGGCCTCCACATAAAGTGATCCCTAATACTAAATACTCTATGAACAAAGTAATCTTGTTCTCAAACTGCTGACGCCACAACTTTCTGCTTCAGCTCCCAACCGTTAATCTAACGCTGATAAAAGTTCATCATAAAACAATATAAAGAGAAATTATAACGCTGCGTAATCTATAGAATATATGCATAGCGATCACAGGAGATTAATAGTGGTGCTCAAGCCTAATCTAATTTAACACATGGGAAAAAGCATTTGACTAGGCGTTCTTGTAATTTATTAGGATCACAAGGGGGTGATGGTTGCGGTGGAAGGGCACCATTTTGATACAACATGGGCACTGAGCACATGAACACTAAGCCAAGAACTCCACATTATTGGCATTAGAAAGCAAACATTGTCCTAATGATCTCCCAACAGTTAATCACCCTTGATATTACCAACCATTAGATCAGTTTTATATGATAGAAGTGGTCGGAAAGTGGTTAAAGTTGGAGAAGGTAAATCTAATGAAGCTGTTGCTTTTTATTGAACCTATTAATGGTGAGGAGACTTTTAATATGTGGAGACAGCATTACTGCATGGAAGATCAGTTTGGAATAGTTAAAACAATAGAGGTGGAAATTAAGGCACATGAACTGTGTAATAGCCAGATAAATACAATATTGCATTTCATTTCTTATAGGTCAGATGGTTCAGATAACAAATGACTGAAACCATTAAACATTGCTGTACTGAGTACTGAATGTAGAGTAGTGGTGTGACAGTAAGCAGGTCAGTACAGTGGTCTGGTCTAACACCATAACACTCTAAAACCTTAACCTACTTGTACCGCAACATCCTAACAACCTACCTCTCTAACTCTCTAAAACGCAAACTACCTAACTTGCTAACTCTCCAACTCCCTAACTCCCAAAAACCCTGACTACATAACTCTCTAAAACCCTAACTAACTAACTCCCTAACAACCTAACATCCTATCATCCTAACTTCCTAGAACCATAACACCCTAACACCCTAACATCCTAAAGTCCTAACACTCTAATGTCCTAACTCCCTAACTCACAAAAACTTTATCCCTCTCAAACCCTAACTCCCTAACTCTCTAAAACCCTAACTCCCAAACCCCCCTACCTCTCTCAAACCCTAACTCCCTAACTCTTTTAAACCCTATCTCCCTAACTCTCTAAAACCCTAAATCCCTAAAACCCTACTCCCTAACTCCCTTATCTCTCACAAACCCTAACTCCCTAACTCTCTATAACCCCTAATACCCATCTCCTAACTCTCTAAAACCCTAAGTCCCTAACTCTCTGAATCCTAACTCTCTAAATCCCTAACTCCCTAACTCTCTATAACCCCTAACCCCTAACTCCTTAACTCTAAACCCTTACTCCCATTAAATCTCTAAAACCCTAACTCCCTAACTTCAGCACTCCCTAAAACCCTAACTCTCTAACTCTCTTAAACCCTAACTTTCTAACACCCTAACATCCTAACTTCCTAGAACTGTAACATCCAAACACCCTAATACCCTAACATCCTAAGACCTTAACACCCTAACTTCCTAACTTCCTAGCACCATAACATCCTAACATCCTAATACCCTATCACTCTAACATCCTATCACCCTAACATCATAACACCTTAACACCTTTACACATTAGCACCGTAACATCCTAACGTCCTAACACCTTTACACACCAACACTTTTACACCTTAGCATTGTAACATTCAAACACACTTAATACCCTTTCGCCCTAACACCCAAACACCCAAACACCAAAACACCTTGACACTCCTGAACCGTAACATCCTAACACCCTCACACCTTTAAACCCTAAAACCCTAACACCCTAACATCCTAACATCCTAACACCATAAAACCTTTACACCCTAGCACCAAAAAATCCTAACATCCTATCATCCTAACTTCCTAGAACCATAACATCCTAACACCCTAATACCCTACCACCCTAACATCCTAACACTCTAACACATTTACACCCTAGCACCATAAGATACTAACACACAAACATCCTATAACCCTAACAACCTTACACACTAACATCCTAACGATTTTACACCTTAACATCCAAACACCCTAACATCCTAAAATCCTAACACTCTAATGTCCTAACACCTTAACTAACTAAAACCCTAACTCTCTAAAACCCTAACTCCCCAACTCCCGTAACTCTCTTACTCCCTAACACCCTAACATCCTAACTTCCTAGAATTGTAACATCCTAACACCCTAACATCCTAAGACCCTAACACCCTAACATCCTAACTTCCTAGCACTGTAACTTCCAAACACCCGAATACCCTATCACCCTAACACCCAAACACCCCAACACCCTAACACCCAAACTCCTTTACACTCTAGCACCAAAACTTCCTAACATCCCAACATCATTACACTCTAACTCCCTAACTCTCTAAAACCCTTACATCCTAACACCCTCACAGCTTTATACCATACAACCCTAACATCCTAACACCCTAACATCCTGAAACCCTAACTCCCTAACTCCCTAAAAACCAAACTCCCTAACTCCCTAAAAACCTAATTCCCTAAGAACCAAACTCCCTAAAAACCAAAATCCCGAACACCTTAAAAACCTCTTACAGCTACCCCCCTACTTTTTTCAATTTCCACCTGAATATCCAAATCTAACTGCCTGTTGCTCAGGCCCAGAACCAAGGATATGCATATTCTTGGTTTAATTTGAAAGAAAACACTCTGAAGTTTGTGTAAATGTGAATTAAATGTTTGAGAATATAACACAATAGATCTGGTTTAGATAATACAATGAAAAAAACACATGTTTTTTCATTTTTATTGTTGTATCATCATCTTTAAAATGAACAAGACAAAACAAACATTCAGATAGGATGATGGGGACAACTTCAGTGAAAAACATAAGAGGGCAACAGTATTTGTGTAACGTTTCAGAACGATAACTTCCAAAATGAGTGTGCTACATGACATTTATCATGAAGTCACCCAGGTGTCCCACACAAGTAGCCCAAATGTACCCAAGTGGCCAAATTGGTGAAGTTATACATTTTGAATGGAATAACTATATACAAAATACCAAAATGGTATCCTAACATATCCCCCCCCCAAAAAAGAAATAAGAAAAAACATGAAAAATATATATATACATTTACAAAATAACACTTTCAATATTTGGAAGACCCTCAGTCCTCTACACAATATTGTGCTGCTGATGCCAGGTGCCATAGCAGTCTCTTTCTGCCGTAAAGCAGAGGGTCACCAAGCATGTAGTGCAGGTGATGGGGGACTTCATTTTGCAAAGAACACAGCAACGCCTCCATGCTGTGCCCTTTTGGCCCTGAGGCACAGCCATGCCTGCAGACATAAATTTGGGCAGATGAACACCACTTGTGGCAGGAGCAGAAGGGACAGAGGTAGAGGGAACAGAACGTGGTGCAGTGGTGCTATGGTGCTGTAGCCAGCAAGCTTCTTGACGAGCAGCTCTCTGAAGGCTAGCTGTGAGATGGGGGGCTTTCCACAGCTCTTAGCCATTTCCTTGTGTAGGATGAATGCATTCACCACAGCAATGTCGATGAAATGATAGAAGGTCTTGTACCATTTCATCGTCTTATGGAGAACATTGTAATAGCCTATCAGCGCATCTGACAGGTCCACATGCTCTTATTGTAGTCCTTTATTGCAGTTGGATTGGGGACATTTTTTGTGGTCCATGCCCCAGTAGCGCTGAGACAACAGGTGTCCGGCTGGATGAACCAGCTTCAGTGGGGGATGGACACCTTGGCACTGGGGGCTCCCATTCGGAGTCAGTGTCACTGTGAAAGAAAATGTTCAGTTAGAATAGTTTCACATATGAGCCCTGTATCAACAGGTATAATAATCAGATACTGTATATATAGAGTACAGGGAACATGAGGTTGAATATATTATTATAGACCTGCTAGATCTACTGTCTCATTTATATTATGACAGACCAGCTAGATCTACTGTCTATTTTATATTATGACATTTCAGCTAGATCTATTTCTATTATATTATGACAGACCAGCTAGATCTACTGTCTTTATTATATTACAACAGACCAACTGTATCTACTGTCTCCATTTCACTTTGGCCATTGTTGTGGGCCTGCCCTCCCATCAACAGCCTCAAATAGGCTATTTCATATGGGGGTGGGGTGGGGTGGCAGACACACGCATCTTGGCCATGCTCCCTCTAATCCACAATAAGTATATATACACACACAAACATAGGCTATGGGTCACACACATACATACAAATATCGAATGTGTATTTACATCGAATGTGTCGTCGAAAATTGAATGAGATGGAATTCACGACACAAGCGGTTCACAAAATGTTTCGTGTTAGGCTATACAAATTGATTTTATCAAACAAAAGACCATTCATTGTGTAACAATGAGCATTGGGATTGCAAACAGAGGAACCGTCAAATTTTGTTACGCCTGTGCTGGTTGAAATAGTTTATTTTTATGGGGCTCTGTCCTCAGATAATCGCATCGTATTCTTTCGCAGTAAATCCTTTTTTAAATCTGACAACGGAGTTGGATTAGCAAGATTCTAGGCTTTCGAAACATGTGAGACACTTGTATTTTCGTGAATGTTTAATATGACTTTTTATGTAGCGATCACCGTATGTTGTCGATTTTAATCAAGCTATCAGGTTCGGTGCGCAGAGAGGCTAACTCACTAACTCTCTATAACCGTAACTCGCTAACTCTCTAACTCTCTAAAACCCTAACTCTCTAAAACCCTAATACTCTAGCTCAATAACTCCCTAACTTCTGAACATCCTGGCTCCCTAACTCTCTAAAACCCAACTCCCTAACTCTGTAAAACCCTAACTCCCTGACTCCCTAACACCCTAATTCTCTAAAACCCAACTCCCTAACTCTGTAAAACCCTAACTCCCTGACTCCCTAACACCCTAATTCTCTAAAACCCTTAACTCCCTAACATCCTAACTCCCGAATGCTCTAAAACCCTAACTCCCTAACTCTCTAAAACCCTAACTCCATAACTTTCTAAACCCATAACTCCCTATCTCCCTAACTCCCTAAAACCTTAACTCCCTAACTCTTTAAAACCCTAACTCCCTAACTCCCTACAATCCTAACTGTCTACAATCCTAACTCCCTAAGTCTCTATAACCTTAACTCACTAACCACCTAACTCCCTAACTATCTGAAACCCTTACTCCCGAACTCATTTAAACCCTAACTGCCCAGCACACTAACATCCTAACATCCTTACTTCCTAGCACCATAACATCCTAACACACTAACATCCTAACTTCCAATCTCACTAACATCCTAACATCCTTACGTCCTAGCATCGTAACATCCTAACACCCTAACTCCCTATTACCCTATCATCCTAACATACTAACATCCTAACTTCCAATCTCCCTAACATCCTAACACCCTAAAACTCTATCACCCTAACCTCCTAACACCCGAACACTAAGTCTCTAAAACCCCAACTCCCTAACCCCTAACTCCCTAACCCCCTAACTCCCTAACTCTCTAAAACCCTAACTCTCTAACTCCCGTAACTCTCTTACTCCCTAACACCCTAACATCCTAACTTCTCTAAAACCCTAACTCTCTAAAGCCCTAACTCCCTAAAGCCCTAACTCCCTAACACCCTAACATCTTAACATCCCAACTTCCTAGAACTGAAACATCCTAACACCCTAATACTCTATCACCCTAACATCCCAAGACCCTAACACCCTAACATCCTAACTTCCTAGCACTGTAACATCCTAACACCCCAATACCCTGTCACCCTAACATCATAACACCCAAACACCTTTAAACCTTAGCACTGTAACATCCTAACACCCCAATACCCTATCACCCAAACTCCTTTACACTATAGCACCAAAACCTCCTAACATCCCAACACCCAAACATCATTACACTCTAACTTCCTAACTCTCTAAAACCCTAACATCTTAACACCCTCACAACTTTATACCATAAAACCCTAACATCCTAACATCCTAACCCTCTGACACCTTTACACCCTAGCACCATAACATTCTAACACCCAAATATCATATAACCCTAACAACTTTACACCCTAACATCCTAACAACTTTACACCCTAACATCCTAACACCATAACACCCCAAAACCCCAACATTCTAACATCCTAACACCCTAACTCCATAACTCTCGAAAACGATAACTCCCCAACTCCCTAAAAACCTAACTCCCTAACTCACTAACTCTATAACTGTAACTCGATATCTCTCCAAAACCATAACTCTCTAAAACCCAAATTCTCTAGCTCACTAACTCCCTAACATCCTAGCTCCCTAACTCTCTAAAAGCCTAACTCCCTAACTCTCGAATACCCTAACTCCCTAACTTTCTAAAACCCTAACTCCCTATCCCCTAACTCCCTAAAACCCTAACTCCCTATCCCCTAACTCCCTAAAACCCTAACTCCCTAACTCCCTACAAGCCTAACTCCCTAACGCTCTAAAACTCTAACTCCTTAACATCCTAACTCCTTAACTCCCTATCTCTCTAAAACCCTAACTCCCTAACTCTCTAAAACCCTAACGCCGTAACTCTCTAAAACCCTATCTCCCTAACTCCCTAACTCTCTAGAACCCTAACTCCCTAACTCTCTAAAACCCTAACATCTTAACACCCTAACATCCTGAAACCCTAACTCTCTAAAACTCTAACATCCTAACCCTCTGACACCTTTACACCCTAGCACCATAACATTCTAACACCCAAATATCTTATAACCCTAACAACTTTACACCCTAACATCCTAACAACTTTACACCCTAACATCCTAGAACCATATCACCATAACACCCTAAAACCCTAAAACCCTAACATTCTAACATTCTAACATTCTAACATTCTAACATCCTAACACCCTAACTCCATAACTCTCTAAAACGATAACTCGATATCTCTCTAAAACCACAACTCTCTAAAACCCTAATTCTCTAGCTCACTAACTCCCAAACGTCCTAACATCCTAGCTCCCTAACTCTCTAAAACCCTAACTCCCTAACTCTCTAAAACCCTAACTCTCTAAAACCCTAACGCCCCAAATCTCTAAAGCCCTAACTAGCTAACTGTCTATAACCTTAACTCCCTAACCCCCTAACTCTCTAAAACCCTAACTCCCTCCCTCTCTTAAACCCTAACTCCCTAACTCCTGAACTCCGTAAAAGCCTAACTCCCTAACTCTCTTAAACCCTAACTCCCCAACACCCTAACATCCTAACATCCTTACTTCCTAACACCATAACATCCTAACACCCTAACTTCCTATTGCCCTAACATCCTAACATCCTAACTTCCAATCTCCCTAACATCCTAACACCGAATCACCTTTACACATTTGCATCGTAACATCCGAACACCCTAACATCCAAACACACTAATACCCTATCACCCTAAAACCCTAACATCATAACACCCTAACACCCAAAAACCTTTACACTCTGGCACCATAACATCCTAACACTGTAACACCTTTACACCCTAGCACCATAACATTCTAACACCCTAACATCCTATAACCCTAACAACTTTACACCCTAACATCCTCACACCTTAACACCCTAACATTGTAATGTCCTAACATCCTAGCACCCTAACATCCTAACACCCTAACACCCTAACACCTTAAAGTCCTAACACCCTAACGTCCTAACATCCTAACACCCTAATACCCAAACACCTTTACACTCTAGCCCCACAATATCCTAACACCCTAACACCTTTACACCCTAAAGCCCTAACATCCGAACACCCTAACACCATAACACCCTAATACCCTAACACCTCAACGTCCTAACACAATAACATCCTAACACCTTAGCACCGTAACACACTAGCACCCTAACACCTTTACATCTTAACAACCTAACACCCTAACATCTTAACAACCTAACACCCTAACATCTTAACAACCTAACACCCTAACATCTTAACAACCTAACATCCTAACACCATAGCCCCCAAACACCCTAACATCTTAACAACCTAACACCCTAACATCTTAACACCCTAACATCTTAACAACCTAACACCCTAACGCCTTTACACCCTAACGTCTTAACAACCTAACACCCTAATACACCCCAACCAACATCCCACATCTTTATCTGACCTCTTGTTTGAACTTATAATTTTATTCAGGTAGAATCATATCTAGAGATCCTCTTGTGTTGGCTGATATAGATTCCTCTGTTTTGACATTAATATATTTGGATGAATATGCTAAATTAAGAAATTTTTAGAGATTCTGAAGAAGAGAGGGTGGGATTTATTCACCCTGGCACAGAAAATGGGATGTTGTCTTATTTTTTTAAACCAAGTGTTAGACAATGAGACGAATGGGTGCATTAAAAGATAAAAGAAAGTCAACGAGAATTTAATACAAACGACAACATGAGGACAATGCCCGTGATATGAACTATAATTCTTTCCATGACGCAAACACTGACCTGAGATACCATCCTACCCTCCTTCCTCCTTCTCTCACTCTTTCTCTATTGCACTTATAGCCTTTCACAACAGCCTCCCAGACGACGCCACAGGCTCAGGAAATGTACCAACGTTGTAAAAAACTCCTTTAATTCAAACTTCCCTCATCTATTTATTCACTCTCACCCTTTACAAGCACAGTGCATAATATGATCAAATCTGTGTCTCAAATCTACGTTGTCCAGGACTGTGTCTGTCTGAAATCGAAAAACCCCTAATAAAGACTGTGCATACATTTTTTGCTGTTGCTGCTCATTGAGCCATCCCTCAAGTTCCTCGTTGCTGATAAGGCCTGGTGAGGACGGGGTGCCATGGTGAAGGGTGTGAACAGGCTTGATTGTGATCTCCTTTGTTCTGTGAGAGCAGACATCGTTAGAATTCTGCACACACACTATCACTCTCCCTGCCTCCTATCCCATCCTGATCCAAGTGGAGGGCTTTCAAAATCACTACAACCCAAACACCACAACAACCTTTATTTTCATTTCTTTTCATTACACAGTAGCACATTAAACTACAGCCTACGTGGTTTATGCCTCGCATATGCCAGTATCGATCTGGCTGTTGGACAGTAAGTTAAATCCCTATGTTTGGGCCTTCACCTTGAATCATGCCTGGAGAGCTGCCAGGCTACTTGCAGCCAATTTGCGTCACACTAACAGCACACAGTGTTTTCCTAATAGGATTGTCACAGCGATGGTATAGGGCCCATCTAAACACAACGCTTCTCCAAGTTGCTGATTAGCCCTACTACAAAGACACAAGTAACGTTTTGTATGCAGAGTTTAATGGCGAGCAGCAAAGCACTTAATGTGAGTTGTGGTGGCTCCCATTCTCGCCCGAAGTTTAAAGACCATAAGAAGCGATGAAAAATGAAGACCCCTGGAGTTGTTTAAAATCTATATAATGGTGGTCTTAGTATCTGTCGTAATCTAGGTCATGAAGCCTTGTGGCAATATAATGGGAATGTACTTAAATCATCCTGTGACGTTATGAAAACAATCTGACCATTATCTTAACTAGACTCACTATACTTATCAGAACTAAGTACAACACTAAATCTGCTCATGCTCATACTTTGTGTGCGTTTTCTAAAAGCCATGACAAATTTATGGAGGAAACGACAGATGTTGGTTTAGGATTTTCCAAATTGAATGATAAACCTGCATATACCACTATAACATCTGATCCTATCATCCACCATGCTTCATGTTGTGGTGTTATAATGAAGCCTACTCTCAGACATACTTTCTCTCACACACACACACACACACACACACACACACACACACACACACACACACACACACACACACACACACACACACACACACACACACACACACACACACACACACACACACACACACACACACACACACACACACACACACACACACACACACACACACACACACATGCACATGCAGTAAAAGTTACAAGCATTTTGCTGCACCTGCCAACAAATCTGCAAAATATGTGTACGCGACCAATAATTTGATTTGATGAGTCAGAGTTCCAGCCTCCATCACAATCCCACAATCCCTCACACCTACTGGTCCTGCTGACTGTCGAAGCCACGCTGGCTCCTTACATTAATGTGTACATTACGCTTGATGGATTGCCATTAGGGAGAAAATGTACATTACATGGATGCAATTAAAGTTTGCTAGACCATGGACAGTGCCCTAGTCAGGGACACAACCATGAAGCAGAATATTCGATTTCACAGCTCTTTTTGCCTGTGCGCCACAAGAGCAATAAGGAGCAGGATCCTCCCAGCAGGAAGCCTGAGGACTCATACAGTATGTATGTACCCAGACATACTGTAGTAAAGCCTTTCTGGCCTTGGGCAAGGCAGTTAACCCCCAACAACAGCTGCTCCCCAATGATGTGAATGTCGATTAAGGCAGTCCCCCGCACCGCTCTGATTCAGAGGGGTTTGGTTAAATGCATGAGACACATTTAGATTGAATGCATTCAGTTGTGCAAATGACTAGGTATCTCCCTTTCCCCCCTAGTACCCTCAGAGCAGGCTAATACTGTACAGAGATAATGCATCATGTCTGGATGAGGAACAGTACAGTGGATGAGCTAGTGCTAGTGGGATGTCTGCAAGCGTGCAGTGCAGTATGCTTTATTGCCCAGATGCTAATGTTCCTAGCACATAGATACTCATACTGCCTGACGCCCACGCAGGGATCCTCTCCTCTGAATGACAGAGGGTTATGAAATCACAGGGCCATGTTATCTATCTGATAAAGATACATCTCAAATGGCAGAGTCGTTTGAAGACCCTATTACATATGATTTACATTTTCTTCTATCAAGCGACAGATGGATTTATATCGCCAATGCATCAGATCAGAAGAGAAGAAGATCAGAAGAGAAGCAGAGAGCAAAGGCACAAACATGATTTATTCAACACTGCGGCATGCATAATATAGACTAAATCTATATTCAATAGAAATGTTGTCTCCAAGCTATGTATCCCACTGCATGGAAATGTATGTAAATGGTGTACTGTTGCACCAACTTCTAGAGCTGAGTTTATTTTGCAGAGGCTTTATTTCAGTCTAGATGTATTAATATAGTCAATTTGATTAAAATCAAGTTTGGCAAAGAAAAACAAGCCCTGCGTCCACACAGAAAGGAAGAGAAGTTCATAGATAGGTTTTTGAAAGCGTATTTACCAGGGCTAAAAGCGTATTTGGAAATATTGGATTTTTGCCGAGAACAGAGAAAATGGGTCAGGGTAACATTAGTGATAAGGAGACAATGACAGGCGGAGAGTCATGAAAAACTGCTTGATAAATCAGTAAAGCAAAGAGGTAGATATACAAAGTGGATATGGGCTCTGCACCTATAAAGAAGGAATTGAACGTATTTCAGGTATCCTTCTCTATTTCTATTTTTTTGCGAACACAAAGAAACAAAGAAACATCTTTGTAGGGGTAACCAATGCATTGTGCAGTGCTATTTTCCATTTTGGGCTAATTGTGGTCAGCTTCACTTCACTCAGGTCTCAAGATGGAGTTTCTGCTCCGTGGGCGTCTCTCTAGGTCAACACAATTAAAAGAGACTGGGCTGGGGAGAGGAGAGAACACTCTGCATTCTGCTCACAGTTACACTCTCAGCTGCCATCACCCATTCTTAAAGGCTTTGACTGGTGAGGGAAAAATATTTGAACTAATAGTAAGACATTTCTGTCCTACTAGTGTCTGTGTATTTATGGTCACTCTAGTCCCCTGCAGCTAATCTGGGCGAATGGTCACTGGAGATGGCTTGAGCTGACAAATGGGTTAAAGACTGCATGACATAGACAATAATGTGTTTTACTAGGGATAATTTAGGAGTATAACAATTCCTCATTGTCTCAAAATCATCATTGCATTTGGGAAACTAAGCCAGGGTGGGGTTAAGACAACAACACACGTGCAGATAACAACAGGATGAACCCAGAGTGGCTTATGATGCCCCAATCTGCATGAGGGGGGTTGAACCAACAAAGACTGAGCATTGTTAGTCTCAGTTATATATAGTACTCTGCATTTGTGTAAAGGTTAGGTTACTTGGTCCAACACTCAAGGGTTGACCAGCCTCATTATTGATTGAAGAAATGACCAAGTCTCTCTCAGTACTGCATTTCCACGACAGACTGCACGCCTCCCAGGCCAGAGAAAGTGCAGAGCCATGGCCAGAACAAGGATGGCCGGCTAGGGTTGGGTTGGGGGGGGTTGAATGAACAGAAGTCGGTCCTCAAAAGCAAGAAGTGTTACATTTTTCTGTAATTTCAGCACTGTATGCCTCTCAAATCCCACACAAAGCTTTCATTCTTGGCTGTATCTGCGTACATCAAATACAATTTTAGAGTGGTTCTTGTGAACAGACAACAAAGAAGGTTTGGACTGCAGTAATATACAGACTACCACTCAATGTTCCAGCTATATAAACTACCTGGACTCGTTCTAGTGGGGGGTAGTACTTTTAAAACAAGCTTGGATTTACTGTGGAATTTTGAAATATGCCCAACTGATAATTTGTGAGGCTTAATGACACAACACAGCGATGTGACAAAACGGTTGTTTGCTACGTGTCAACACAACACGCTACAACTGCTGACAAAGGGAACACAGGCCAATATTCATTCCCTCGTCTTGCTATTAGAATGAAATAGCAATGTGAATAGCTATATCCTCTAATTCCATGTCAAAAACAAGACATTATTCATTGTTGCAAAACTCTTCTTTGGTTTTACGGGCTTGTAACCACTACCAGATTGTGTTATCCTTTAGCTGTAATTTGTAGATAGACACTTTTTAACACACACACACACACACACACACACACACACACACACACACACACACACACACACACACACACACACACACACACACACACACACACACACACACACACACACACACACACACACACACACACACACACACACACACACACACACACACACACACATACTTTGAGCTGAGGGCTTGCCTGAACAGCTCAACAAATGTGGTTTGAATATGGTTTAAGTGTGGTCATTGTAGATAAATGTAGCTAGCTATCAGAGCAGATGGGAGAAGAGAAGAGCTGGACCAATATAGACCAATTTCCAGAGCTTTCCAGCTGTAATTATGTCTAATTGTGATTCCTGTGTGGCTCCCGAGCTGGCCTCAGCAGTGCACACTTCTCTACAATGAGCCCTGTGGGTCTCACCTCTGCTCAGCACTTCCACACCTCACACACACAATGCCTGCAGGACTCATTAACTACAGTATGTCTTATAGTGTCTCATTCTATATTTCTACATTCCTTCTCTCTCCCTCTCTCGCTCTCATTTCTTCTCTCGCCCTCTCTTTCTCGCCGTCTCTCTCAATCTCCTGCACTTGCACTCCTCCACTTTCCTCTCCCTCTTAGAGATGATTGAAACAGTGTAACAGTCTCGTCCAGAGGGGAACAATGGCACTACGATGACTGTAGTGTTTCTAGAGCCTTGATGGGTCAATTGTGGATTTGATACTGTAAATTATACAGTGGAGTGGTCAAGAGGCATCTCAGAGGAACCATAGTCACAGTGTAGAATCCTCTGCGTCCCCCTAGGACTCATTTCCCCGCAGCACACATCTAGACATGTAAAAAACAATGCTATGTACTGTTTGTTGCCCCTACATCGTAAAAGCATGTGGATTACCTAATCTCTCAAATAATACAGAATGCTTGGGCTCAACTACTTCCTCTCTAAAAATATCCCAATAAGTGATTCTGCAGAGAGATCTGGTCCACTTCCCTGCATGGCATAACTTTTAATGACCTCATTGTCATACCGCCAAGAGACAGAGTCAAGTGACATTAATGTCAGATTTAAAAAACACTGCCAGACGTGGGCTGCTTTTTTGAAGTGGTTATTAATGCTATGAATCAGGATTTTCCTGTCAAAATATTGAGCTGAAGTCCCTGCAAAGTAGTAACAGAAATGAGCCTGTGCAACAGCTGTGGGCTCAAGTGGAGAGATTACCACAATGATCCTATAGCAAAGTGGCAAACGAGGACTCTGTTTTTGTAGGAAGTGAGATCACACCGACAAGGGAATCAGGTGTCCCACATCAACCAGAACAAGCATCTTAGACTGTGACAAAATAAACGTAATTGGCTCACAATACAATATAATACAATGTAAATGTGAGTCCACTTTCAAGCACACATCATCAACACATTCCAAGGGCATAGCAAGATACAAAAGCAGGACATTTCTAAATGTACCCTGCAAGAAAACACCAGCCTGGATCATCACTGTAGCTCAGACTCATTTTTCCTTCCCTATCCTGAATCTCATCAGTTTACAGTGTTTTTTTTTATAGACACCGAGGTCACTCAAGGAAGCCCTCCAGACTGTTCTTTGATGTTACATTAGGTTTCATATGAAGATATTAAAGGTGTGTTGGAAGTGAGACACGCACTACGTATTTCATCCTAAGAGATAAAATGTGCTGTGCTTGAGAATGATCTCACATCCATCTGTACTCTTTCAACTTCTCAGAGACACATCCATGTCCAGAGTTTACAGCACTCTCTGCTCTCTCTCTCTATGAAGACACACCTCAGCAAATTCTACACTGAACAAACTCCACGGCACCTGACACTTGCTGTAAGGACTCTGGATCCATGCTTAGCTTACCAAATGAACCAATTTCAAATCAAATCAAATGTTATTGGTCACATATACATATTTAGCAGATGTTATTGCAGGTGTAGCGAAATGCTTGTGTTCCTGGCTCCAACAGTGCAGTAGTATCTAACAATTCACAACAATACACAAATCTAAAAGTAAAAGAATGGAATTAAGAAATATATCAATATTAGGAGGAGCGCGATTGACTAAAATACAGTAGAATAGAATACAGTATATACATATGAGATGAGTAAAGCAGTATGTAAACATTATTAAGTGATGTCTGTGTCTCTTCTCCTTCGTCCTATCCTCCTTTTCTTTCTCCCCCTTCTGGTTGTCGCGTTCCCTCACAGTGTTGTGATTTCCTATTTTTTTTGTACGTTTGATGACATGTGCTGAGGGCTCTGACATAATGTTCTCTCAGTTGAGTAAATATGTAAATATATTCCACAGTGTCATGTCTGATTAAGCAAATGAATTACTTCATTAATTAAAACTTTTGGCCAAGTTTGTGTGCTTGTTTGTCTCGGTAGAAGTTTTAATCAAACAGCTACTGCGCTAATCACTGCATTGTCGCTAAATGCTCTTTGATTTCAGTTTGCTTTGTCACACCTGTGAACACCAACACCACTAGGATATTGAAGTGACTCAGTCTATGGGAATGAACACTTTCTGATCTAACCGTACCCCCCATGGTCCATGGAACATCTGCCACTGTATAAAAATAACATCACGACTCACAATGTGGAGTATTACATTGGCCTAACATCACGTAATCAAACCTGTATCCATTGTGATTGTGGTTGATTTGGATGGTGGTGGTGTGGGCACCATGTTATGCCATTGGCCTGCCACCCTGTGGGCCGTAGGGCTGGAGCCTCAGGATGTTCCAGATTCAGGCTGACTGGGGATGGATTGAGGGTAGGTGGGTGTGTTCCAGGCCATCTGTGGCAGCTCCAGGGCATGGTGGAGCCATGGATCCTCCCCCTCATCCTTATAAAGGGGATGTTTATCTCTCATAGCTCTCAATGACCTGACCTCTTGGTCTATTTACTGCCCCAGTGAGCAAACCATGGTGATATTATCATATCAGTACCAAGTCTGTGAACAATGACACAATCCTTCCCCTAACATTAGCAGTCTTTGGCATATGCTGTTTCTTAACTGCAAGGGACACTGTGTTGTATTTTTGTAGGAGCGTCTGTCTGAGCAGATTGCAATTGCCTGATTCAGGCTAGGTGCAAACACACCGTAAGGCTGTCTGTGAATACTGTGAACTATGGTGCCATTGTGGTGGGAAAATGAGAGATGGGGATACTTCCGTTTAGCAACTTGCTGGCGCCGAGGCCCAGCTTGTTGACTCAAACACAATTCATGATATCATTTGGATGGATGGATATTTGCATCTCACAGGAGAGAGCCACACCTTCGCCTTGGCAATGTCCAGGGACAAGACGTTCCCACAGATGTCCTGGGGTCACTGACGCCAGGAGAGGTGTGAAGACTGATAAAAACTTGAATCAACAAAATGTATGTTCATTGACTTAAATCGTATGTTAAGTGAATTAAATTGTCCTATTTGTTTCAAGAGTTCCATGCTGTAAGTGCTATGGATTTATTGTTACAGGCAAACTGTGTTATTCTGTTTGTCAGATGGCGGATAGGTAAAAGAGGAGCAACACAGGGGTGTGCTCCTATTATTTAAATTGAGTTGATTAGATTAGAATCTGGGTGCGTTGTTCCTGTCTATTGTTTTTACTAGTAAAGAGCAAAGAAATGTCAATTCAGGTTGGGCGTGAGTTTGTGCTTGAATTTGATAAAAGGGCAGTGAATTAGCTCATGCTTTGAGAACTTGTTAGCAAGGTCCTGTGAGTATCAGGCACACATCATTTTTCTCTTAGAGATTATTCTGAACTGAAGACACTTGTTATTCTGAACTGAAGACACTTGTTATTCTGAACTGAAGACACTTGTTATTCTGAACTAAAGACATCTTATTCTGAACTGAAGACACGTGTTATTCTGAACTGAAGACACGTGTTATTCTGAACTGAAGACACTTGTTATTCTGAACTGAAGACACTTGTTATTCTGAACTGAAGACACTTGTTATTCTGAACTGAAGACACTTGTTATTCTGAACTGAAGACACTTGTTATTCTGAACTGAAGACACTTGTTATTCTGAACTGAAGACATGTTATTCTGAACTGAAGACACTTGTTATTCTGAACTGAAGACATGTTATTCTGAACTAAAGACATCTTATTCTGAACTGAAGACATGTTATTCTGAACTGAAGACACTTGTTATTCTGAACTGAAGACACTTGTTATTCTGAAGTGAAGACATGTTATTCTGAACTAAAGACATCTTATTCTGAACTGAAGACATGTTATTCTGAACTGAAGACATGTTATTTTGAACTGAAGACATGTTATTCTGAACTGAAGACATGTTATTCTGAACTGAAGACATGTTATTCTGAAGTGAAGACATGTTATTCTGAACTGAAGACATCTTATTCTGAACTGAAGACATGTTATTCTGAACTAAAGACATCCCCGTTCCCCAGCCGCGCCCTCAGAGCATGCACAGTTATTCAGCTGGACACTTGTGTTTGAACGGACATATTCAATCAACCCTATACCAGTCTGCTGTTCCCACATGCTTCAAGAGGGCCACCATTGTTCCTGTTCCCAAGAAAGCTAAGGTATTCTGAGCTAAACGACTACCGCCCGTTCTGCACTCACATCCGTCATCATGAAGTGCTTTGAGAGACTAGTCAAGGACCATATCACCTCCACCCTACCTGACACCCTTGACCCACTCCAATTTGCTTACCGCCCAAATAGGTCCACAGACGATGCAATCTCAACCACACTGCACACTGCCCTAACCCATCTGGACAAGAGGAATACCTATGTGAGAATGCTGTTCATCGACTACAGCTCGGCATTCAACACCATAGTACCCTCCAATTCATCAAGCTGAGACCCTGGGTCTCGACCCTGAACTGTGCAACTGGGTACTGGACTTCCTGACGGGCCGCCCCCAGGTGGTGAAGGCACAACATCTCCTCCCCGCTGATCCTCAACACTGGGGCCCCACATGCTTAGCCCTCTCCTGTACTCCCTGTTCAAGACACTGTTATTCATGCACGCCTGAACTCAATCATCAAGTTTTCTGAAGTGACACAACAGTGGTAGGCTTGATTACCAACAACGACTGAGACGGCCTATTCAGGGAGGAGGTGAGGGCCCTCGGAGTGTGGTGTCAGGAAAATAACCTCACACTCAACGTCAACAAAACTAAGGAGATGATTGTGGACTTCTGGAAACAGCAGAGGGAACACCCCCATCCACATCGATGGAACAGTAGTGGAAGGAAGAAGTTTTAAGTTCTGGCATACACATCACAGACAAACTGAATTGGTCCACTCACACAGACAGCATCGTGAGGATTCGCAGCTGAAGCGCCTCTTCAACCTCAGGAGGCTGAAGAAATTCACTTGTCACCAAAAGCACTCACAAACTTCTACATATGCACAATCGAGAGCATCCTGGCGGGCTGTATCACCGCCTGGTACTGGCAAGACACCGCCCTCAACCTGAACTCTCCAGAGGGTAGTGAGGTCTGCACAACGCATCACCGGGGGCAAACTACCTGCCCTCCAGGACACCTACACCACCCGATGCTACAGGAAGGCCATAAAGATCATCAAGGACATCAACCACCCGAGCCACTGCCTGTTCATTCTGCCATCCAGAAGGCGAGGTCAGTACAGGTGCATCAAAGCTGGGACCGAGAGACTGAAAACAGCTTCTATCTCAAGGCCATCAGACTGTTAAACAGCCACCACTAACATTGAGTGGCTACTGCCAACACACTGTCAATGACACTGACTCTGAACTGAGCCACTTTAATCATGGGAATTGATGGGAAATGATGTAAATATATCACTAGCCACTTTAAACAATGCTACCTATATAATGTTACTTACCCTACATTGTTCATCTCATATGCATACGTTGAACTGTACTCTATATCATCGACTGCATCCTTATGTAATACATGTATCACTAGCCACTTTAACTATGCCACTTGGTTTATTCTTATCTCATATGTATATACTGTACTGATATCATCTACTGTATCTTGCCTATGCTGCTCTGTACCATCACTCATTCATATATCCTTATGTACATATTCTTTATCCCCTAACACTGTGTATGACAGTATTTTTTTTTGAATTGTTAGTTAGATTACTTGCTCGTTATTACTGCATTGTCGGAACTAGAAGCACAAGCATTTCGCTACACTCGCATTAACATCTGCTAACCATGTGTATGTGACAAATAAAATTTGATTTGATTTGTTATTCTGAACTGAAGACATCTTATTCTGAACTGAAGACACTTGTTATTCTGAACTGAAGACGTTATTCTGAACTGAATACACTTGTTATTCTGAACTAAAGACATGTTATTCTGAACTGAAGACACTTGTTATTCTGAACTGAAGACGTTATTCTGAACTGAATACACTTGTTATTCTGAACTAAAGACATGTTATTCTGAACTGAAGACACTTGTTATTCTGAACTGAAGACACGTGTTATTCTGAACTGAAGACGTTATTCTGAACTGAAGACACGTGTTATTCTGAACTGAAGACACTTGTTATTCTGAAGTGAAGACATGTTATTCTGAACTAAAGACACTTGTTATTCTGAATTGAAGACACTTGTTATTCTGAACTAAAGACATCTTATTCTGAACTGAAGACACGTGTTATTCTGAACTGAAGACATGTTATTCTGAACTAAAGACATCTTATTCTGAACTGAAGACATGTTATTCTGAACTGAAGACATGTTATTCTGAACTGAAGACATGTTATTCTGAACTGAAGACACTTGTTATTCTGAACTGAAGACATGTGCAACCACATTAAGTCTTATTTAGTTGATAGTCATTTACTCAGTGTATTCTATAATATATCATGCATTTCATGAGCATTGTAATTGTTTGTGTTCATTCTTTCGTGACTAAATCATTCTATTACTTTAATTGCGTAAATGCATTCCTCGTTTTACAGAGTAATTATTTGATTGACTATACATTAAAATTTTGAAGATCTATTGGTTAATATTATTTACACTAAACACAGCATGCGCTTGGGTTCCACCAGATCCTGCAGACCAGATCCTGCAGAGATGCACAGGGCCTGTAGCATTTTATCCACATAATAATAGAGTCAGATTGATGAATGTAGTTTATTATTATTGTCACACCCTGACCTTAGAGAGCCTTTTTATGTCTCTATTTGGTTCGGTCAGTGTGTGATTTGTGTGGGCATTCTATGTTCTTTATTTCTATGTTTTGTGTTTCTATGTTTTGTGTTTCTATGTATCGTTGTCTCTGATTGGGAATCATACTTAGGCAGCCTGTTTTGCCACCTTAGGTTGTGGGATGTTGTTGTTTTTCGTTAGCTCTGTGTAGCCTTCAGAACGTGATGTTAGTTGTTCTTTTGTTGTTTTGTTTGGTGTTCGGATTTAATAAAGAAGCATGAACACGTACCACGCTGCACCTTGGTCTCATCCGTCTGACGAGCATGAAAATGATTCAACATACATTTGAACTACAACTACATAATGGTGACTCCTCATCCTCAGTTGATGGGGATTTCCACCAAGCATCAGTTGAATTTGAGTGTGGATTGTATCATAATGCTTCTCCCTCCTTCAGGTCTGATGTGCTCTTTATCTCTCTGGGGTTTATGCAGGTAGACACGCTTTATGGAAACGTGGATGATAAAACATAAAGTTGGGGGGAAATCCTCCTCTTTTTGGAATCAACTGTGATCAGTGTTTGTTGCAGCGTGTTCAAAGAAAACAGGATGAGCCGAACGGTGGTGTCTGATTTCCGTTTAATCTGACGCTTTAGAGACGAGGGGGGAACGGGAGCCAGCCAGCTCCTTGTGTCTCTGCGTCTCTCCGGGTCTCTCAGCTGGAGCCCCACTGATCTGGGGGAAATCAAAGATTAGCACTTGTGAGAGGTTTGCATCTGCCTCAAACACGCCAGCTCTCATCAGATCCTCCACCAGCCCTCAGCCTATCATCCACACTAAAAGGAAATCTGGAGAATAATCATATTC
The DNA here is from genome assembly GCF_018296145.1 of Oncorhynchus tshawytscha. Classification (NCBI taxonomy): domain Eukaryota; kingdom Metazoa; phylum Chordata; class Actinopteri; order Salmoniformes; family Salmonidae; genus Oncorhynchus; species Oncorhynchus tshawytscha. The sequence continues at coordinate 63,128,497 of NC_056440.1, forward strand.
CATACTCAACAAGACAAATAACTTGGGCTTTTCTCATCTGATTAATGCCAAGATTCTGACATTCTAACAAAATTGGATTGATAGGGAGACACCACCTATGATAAAAAGCGACGTGGAAAGATGTGAAGATTGACTTGATAGTGCGAATTTCAGTGGAATGAAAAATCAGGCGTCACACCTCAGTATTTCAGTCTATTTCATCAAGCATAACAAATTGCCTAGACCTTCATTTCTCACATAGGCAAAACAAGATCAATCATTGTAAGGTAAATGCACACAAAATACAGGTGGAAAGAATACAGTATATCTACTCCGGGACAACTTGTGCATACGCCTCCATCTGTAGCTGCTATTGAGCGGACCTAAAATCAGACCATTAAAACAAGCTTATATAAGGTGGAGGATCTAACACTAGATCCTCCACCTTGGCTGAGACCTACCTGCTGCTTGCTCTATATTGCTGGTTAGTTGCTGCTGAGTCAGATGATGGGGTGGCACTGAGTGAAATCTGGGGGCACATCTCAGTGCTGTTGCCTTTGGTGTGTGTGCCAGATGCCTGCCAGGGACCCGGCCTTATTAGCAGAATTACACAGATCAAACAGAGAGGCCGATGGATCGGCAGAAGAAAGGGAATCCGCTCTGCCTCTCCAAGAGACTGGGATGAAAGGCACAACAGAGAGTGAAGTGGGGGCAGGAGGAGACATTGTGTAACTGCGGCTACAGAGTTTGAGGGGAAGGTTGGGCTTTGATTGCTTTTCGACAATATATGAAAAACGTGTAGCCTTCTGATGGACCAGGAACAGCACATGTCTGTATTGACATCCCATGGAGTAGACCGATTTACTGAGGTTTTGAGATGTTTATGAAGCGGATTGTACTGTATATGTACAGATGAATCCAACGGTACCAGAACTTCCACTAGTGACTGACCACTAAGGGCGTGGTCACATAATGTTGTCTGATCCATTCTGGGAACATTTGAGTTTCTTGATCAGAGTAAAAACAAAACTAGTCTTGTACAAGCCAATTCTCATACATGCAGTTCTTGCTTGGAGTCATTCCTGGATTTAGGACGTGAGGACGAGGCATTGTGATGCCTTAGTGCAAGTCAGGTGGAATTTTCCAACAGCTTTCCCTGTTGGGCCAAATTGTTCACACTGCATTGTAGTTACACCTGCCTATATCATCCCAATTTCAACACTTAAATCATTCAAATCATGTCTTTAGTAACACATTAAAATACTTTACATGAACGTAACACATTTCAACTCTACTAAGGAGGTTATATATTGATTTTGTATAGTTTACATACCAATAAGTGGTACCTGGCCTGAGGAACCATCCATATTAATCATGGCTATTTGAGCTTGCTATGTAGGAGTATCTCTTCTCTTAAGGTCAGCTTTCCTTGAAGAAACAATTAAATGTTGAGTTTATTTTAATCATAGATAGGCAAGAGAGCTCAACTGAGTCAGTATCGGCACTTAAAGTACGTGTACTCAATAAAGGTGACTTTACCCCAACCTCTCTGTGAGCACGGCTTTTCATTACCAACCGGTTACTGCCAGCACATTCTATATGTTTTCTTCTTCTTTTAAGAAGGATTTTAAAGCCGTGAGACAATTGAGACATGGATTGTGTATGTGTGCCATTCAGAGAGTGAATGGGCAAGACAAAATATTTAAGTGCCTTTGAACAGGGCATGGTAGTAGGTATCAGGCACACTGGTTTGTGTCAAAAACTGCAACACTGTTGGGTTTTTCACGCTCAACAATTTCCCGTGTGTATCAAGAATGGTCCACCACCCAAAGGACATTCAGCCAACTTGACATAACTATGGGACACATTGGAGTCAACATGGGTCAGCATCCCTGTGGGCCACTTTCGACACCTTGTCGAGTCCATACCCCAACAAATTGAGGCTGTTCTGAGGGCAAAGGGGAAATACAACTTATAAATGCCTCATAAGCTTAGTTCAACTGTCGTACCTCATCAGAACCCAAAATATAAGCTTATTTTACTGTGTTTGTAAACAATGTAAAGGTAAACAAACACTGTATAGCATCAAAACATGGTTAAAAGTATAATTTTGTATCATGGATGGCCAGTCCTTGCATCCATAACTCTGTCTATGAATTTAAGAGTGGTTACATTTCTCCAGGTCCATCCCTCAGCTGTTTACCAAAACAGAAATGGAGTGGTCACTTTAATATGATTTCAACTTACTATTGAATCTCAGCCATTGAGACCAATGAACCAGGTGACACTCCTTCACTTTAGCTCTCTGTTGAATGTGTACTATTGAAACCAACCGATGCACCACAGTTCCACCTTTAATAACAGAGGGGTCAAATGGGTCTGTTTAGTGTAGGGGCCAGTCCTCTTATCTAGTCTACTCAAAGCCTTCTCATTCCGCTCACACTGTAGATGATGGTCTCCCCAGCTAATCCTCAGGCTCCAGAACAAGGATGCTGCTGCTGCCTGCCCCATAATGAATTATTTTAGAGTGTTGAATCATTTAAGGGCCAGATGATTTAAGAGCTGGTTTGTGCATGCAAGACTGATCGATCTGCCCTTGGACTTTTCCATTAATTTCATGCTTGTCAATTTTATTCATAAAAGGAAATGCATGCAGTGTGTCAACAGAGGATTGAGCTAGCTAAGGATTACACTGATTAGAGGTCACAGTCTGTACAAAGTACAAATCAATATTAGACGGTTATGCATTTAGATCTTAAATATACATCACACACTATCTCTGTGAGATGGCCCTTGGTAATTGGAAGCATATATACATTTACGTGAGTGTGCATTATACTGGGACTGTTACTGTGCGCTAATAGCATGTGTGCATAGTTGAAAAGTGTGTTAGCAGTAGCATTGCAGAGAAATCAGTCTTGTGCTGACTGTGTGCACGCCCTCAAGCGAGTTTCTCGCTAATTACTTTAAAACTCTTTCAGCCCCCCTATCTTGCTCTGCACATTACAGAGTTCGAGGACCCCATAGAGTCGACAAGAAAAGACCTACAAAAATGGGAGCGATTTCCAGTGTGGCCCTTTGTATTGGCTCTGACTCCCTATGTGGCTGAAGAGAGTAGAGGAGAGGGCAGCAGTGGATTTACAGAGGATTTCATTAGGAAGAGAGGGGAAGAAGAGATGTGGGTCCTGGTCTCAGGGGAGAGGACAGGGAGGAGAGCCCGCTGGCCTGGAACATCACTGGTGAGGTTGACAGCACTGGGTCAGGACATCTTACTACCACAGACATTTCCCAATTAAGGCCTCACTTGCGTAGGAAAAAGTTATTAGATGAGATACTGAGGTAGTGATGGAGTTCAGGCTAATTACTTCTTTGGAGGGGTTTTGGACATGGGAGGTGGTGATATCGCTCTCTTAAAAATCCTTAAGAGTCTATTGACACACCCATGCGTCAATCTATTTAAAAAATATATATATATTTCACCTTTATTTAACCAGGTAAGCTAGTTGAGAACAAGTTCTCATTTACAACTGCGACCTGGCCAAGATAAAGCAAAGCAGTGTGACAGAAACAACAACACAGAGTTACACATGGAGTAAACAAGTGTACAGTCAATAACACAATAGAAAAAAAATAAAGTCTATATACAGTGTGTGCAAATGAAATGAGGAGGTAAGGCAATAAATAGGCCATAGTAGCAAAGTAATTACAATTTAGCAGATTAACACTGGAGTGATAGATGAGCAGATGATGATGAGCAGATGATGGTGTGTAAGTAGTGATACTGGTGTGCAAAAGAGCAGCAAAGTAAATAAAAACAATATGGGGATGAGGTAGGTAGATTGGGTGGGCTATTTACAGATGGACTATGTACAGCTGCAGCGATTGGTTAGCTGCTCAGATAGCTGATATTTAAAGTTTGTGAGGGGAATGTAAGTCTCCAGCATCAGTGATTTTTGCAATTCGTTCCAGTCACTGGCAGCAGAGAACTGGAAGGAAAGGCGGCCAAATGAGGTGTTGGCTTTGGGGAGACATACCTGCTGGAGTTTGTGCTACGGGTGGGTGTTGTTATGATGACCAGTGAGCTGAGATAAGGCAGAGCTCTACCTAGCATAGACTTATAGATGACCTGGAGCCAGTGGGTCTGGCAATGTATATGTAGCGAGGGCCAGTCGACTAGAGCATACAGGTTGCAGTGATGGGAAGTATATGAGGCTTTGGTGACAAAACAGATGGCACTGTGATAGACTACATCTAATTTGCTGAGTAGAGTATTGGAAACTATTCTGTAGACGACATCGCCGAAGTCGAGGATCGGTAGGATAGTCAGTTTTACGAGGGTAAGTTTGGCAGCGTGAGTGAAGGAGGCTTTGTTGCAAAATAGAAAGCCGATTTGATTGGAGATGGAGATGTTGGAGATGAGTCTGGAAGGAGAGTTTACAGTCTAGCCAGACACCTAGGTATATGTAGTTGTCCACGTATTCCTTTCAGAGTAGTGATGCTAGTCGGGCAGGCGGGTGTGGGCAGATAATGGTTCAAAAGCATGCATTTGGTTTTACTAGCGTTTAAGAGCAGTTGGAGACCACAGAAGGAATGTTGTATGGCATTGAAGCTCGTTTGGAGGTTAGTTAACACAGTGTTCAAAGAAGGGCCAGATGTATACAGAATGGTGTCGTCTGCATAGAGGTGGATCAGGGAATCACCCGCAGCAAGAGCGACATCGTTGATATATACAGAGAAAATAGTCAGCCCAAGAATTGAACCCTGTGGTACCCCCACAGAGACTGCCAGAGGTCCGGACAACAGGCCCTCCGATTTGACACACTGAACTCTGTTTGTGTAGTAGTTGGTGAACCAGGCGAGGCAGTCATTTGAGAAACCAAGGCTATCGAGTCTGCCGATAAGAATATGGTGATTGACAAAGTTGAAAGCCTTGGCCAGGTCATTGAAGACGGCTGCACAGTACTGTCTTTGGCGGTTATGATATCATTTAGTACCTTGAGCATGGCTAAGGTGCACTCATGACCAGCTCGGAAACCAGATTGCACAGCGGAGAAGGTATGGTGGGATTCGAAATGGTCAGTGATCTGTTTATTGACTTGGCTTTCGAAGACTTTAGAAAGGCAGGGCAGGATGGATATAGGTCTATAACATTTTGGGTCTAGACTGTCACCCCCTTTGAAGCGGGCGATGACCGCGGCAGCTTTCCAATCTTTAGGGATCTCGGACGAGATAAGACATAATACAAAAATCCCCATCAAAATCCATCAGTTTTGCATGGGCTGCTTCTCAATCCACCATATCCGCCAATGTCGGTCTTCTGCTTCTGTGGCGGAAGATGGCAGAGCCACAGCGGTATTTGTCAGACCAGGAGACATCAAGAAAATCTGTCTTCTCACAAAAACGTCTGTAGCGTCCAAATAGTTTGGCCTACAAATGAATATGATAAGACACTCACGAACACAATGATGTTCGTCATTTTGCTCTACAACCCTCACAAGCCCCCTACGGTACTCGTCTGAAGTCGGTAATGCCGATGTGCCAACTTCTGTCTCTGGCATCCGAACCATTTGGGCTACAAACTACTATGACCCCCGTGTGGAAAAGGGAGACTGTTGTGCTGTCATCAATGTAACGGGTGGCTACTTTGAAGAATCTCAAATATAAAATATATTTCGATTTATTTAACCCTGTTTTGGTTACTACATGATGCCATATGTGTTATTTCATAGTTTTGATGTCTTCACTACTATTCTACAATATATAAAATAGTAAACAAAAAGAAAAACCCTGGAATGAGCAGGTGTGTCCAAACTTTTGACTGGAACTGTATATTTCCATAATTTTCTTATATCTCCTAGATATTGGACAGACACTTCAAAACCTTATTCCTTAAATAAATAAATACATATTGACGGTCTTTCTTGCCCCCCCCACACACACACAGTTTATAGACTTATTTTATTACATCAACACTACTGTGCCGACAAGGAAGAAGGATGAGTGTTTAAAGTGGAAATCATGAGGGAATGACTGAGTAATAATTGAGTATTATGCAAAGAGGAGCAGAGGAGCAAGAGATTTAAGGTCTTCACAACACAGCTGAGTTATGAGCCAAGTTACATCACACTGACAACTCAATACATTGTGCTCCAGAGAGATGAAAGAACATGTTCAGGACATGTGGTTCCTCAATGATTGTTAACACAATAGTTATATCACACAGCACTCTGAAGAAAGCCTGATTTAATTGCCTGCAGTCCTTGAAAATATGCTAATTGTTTACCTGGTCAAGTGTTCACACAAACAAGTTTTCTCCAAATAAATGAAATTAACGGACAGAAGATAAAACATGTTACATATTACAGACTCAGGGGAAGAGGAAGATGGAGCTACTCTGAACGCTTGCATTTTATTCAGAGGAGCTCCAAACAAGCCTGCTCTGCATGGATTTACTATCCCTGGGGAGGAGGACAGACCATCACAATCTCCTTTCTCATTTCTCTCCTGAAAGGTGTTAGAAGCGCTTTGCATCTAAAGTGCTTCAGAAATTATCGGTGTTGCATGGCTTGACATGAAGCGACAGATTCTAAAACAAAGTCAATCTAAAAGCCACTAAAGAAAAGGAAAGCATAAGAGAAGAAGTTAAGGAGTCAGAGCAAATATAATGGATTTAAGTGGTTACTGCTGGAGGGAACATTGAGCATTTCCCCCGACAGGCTGTGGATATTAGATATCAAGCCTGACATTCTTCACAATGTGAATGATACAGCTTGACGATAACGTCTTCAGAGTTCTAGTTCAATTGCACACATCTACTTGTAATATCTTACATAGAAACATATGGAGTTCTCAAAACCCACAATATTCATAAAAGCAAAATTCAGTGAAGTCATTATTTTGGCTAACACACAAACAGCAAACTTCTTCCAAGATGGCTTAGCAGTAGGACGTGTGTGTTTATCCTTGTCTTATCCCGTGTCTTATCTCGTGTAAATAGCCGGTCTTCATCGTATATATCTTAATCTCACTTTCTGTCTACGAACTAAATATACTATCCTGCAACCCGCCTCACCCAATGTGGTACGGATCTGCTACTTTTATTCCTTATAACTGGAACTTCCATCAGGAGCTAGCCAGCTAACTAGCTACTAGTCTTTGTTAGCCACGGCTAGCGGTATTCACCTTTTTCTCGGTCACCAGCCAGCCAGCCTTAGCTCGGACAACACTTTCCTGTTTGCTCAGCGTGATATCAACCCAGAGCATATCGGACTGCTTCTCTCTACCAATCACCGGATTCCTGCCGCTCTGGGTCAATTACATCGGATCATCGCAGCTAGCTAGCTGCAGATGAGTGGCTAGTGTTAGCTAACGCCTCTGTCCCAAAGCAAGCACCAGCTAGCTTTGAGCTAGCCTCGAACTAGGCCCATATACCAGCTAATTCTAGGGCTACAACTCCTCCTTTGTCAATTGGCCTGGACCCTTTATTGTCGATGCAGAGCCCCGCCGATCCATCACGACTGGACTGCTGATGTGATCGCACAATGTGGTCTCAACAGACTATTCTGTTACGATGTCGCCGAAGAACCACCTACTAGCCCCGAACCGCTAGCTTTTCTGAACGCTGTGTCTCCTGCTCACCTAGCGTAGTAGTGACTACTGAACGGCACCCTGACTCACCTATTGCTGCTCTTTTGACCTTATGATCACTCGGCTACACAGCTGATGCCCCCTGGACTGTTTCAATAACACGGTACCTCATTTTATTTACCTGTCGGCCCCAGCCTCGAACTCAGGTCCTGTTCGTACCTAACTGATCCGCTCTGCCCATTCATCACAATTTACATGTTGTTGTCTTAGCTCTCCTGATCAACACCTGTGTTTGCTTTATGCCTCTCTCTAATGTCAATATGCCTTGTCTACTGCTGTCTTGGCTAGTTATCACCATTTTATTTCACTGTAGAGCCCTCAGTCCCACTCAAAATGCCTTAGATAACTCTTTTGTCCCACCCCACACACATGCGGAGACCTCACCTGGCTTAACTGGTGCCTCCAGAGACGAAACCTGTCTCATCATCACTCTACACCTAGGTTTACCTCCACTGTACTCACATCCTACCATACCACTGCCTGTACATTATGCCCTGAATTTATTCTACCAAGCCCAGAAATCTGCTACTTTTATTCTCTGTCCCCTAGACGACCAGTTCTTATAGTCTTTACCCTTACCCTTATCCTCCTCTGTTCCTTTGGTGATGTAGAGGTTAACTCAGGCCCTGTATCCCTCAGTTTCCCTCAGCCTTCTGTAACCGTAAAAGCCTTGGTTTCATGCATGTAACATCAGAATCCTCCTCCCTAAGTTTGTTTTATTCACTGCTTTAGCACACTCCGCCAACCCTGATGTCCTAGCCGTGTCTGAATCCTGGCTTAGGAAGGCCAACAAAAATTCTGAAATTTCCATCCCCAACTACAACATTTTCCGCCAAGATAGCATTGCCAAAGGGAGTGGAGCAATCCACTGAAGAGAGAGCCTGCAGAGTTCTGTCATGTTATCCAGGTCTGTGCCCAAACAGTTCGAGCTTCTACTTTTAAAAATCCACCTTTCCAGAAATAAATCTCTCACTGTTGCCACTTGTTATAGGCCCCCCTCAGCCCCCAGCTGTGTCCTGGACACCATATGGGAATTAATTGCCCCCATTTATCTTCAGAGTTTGTACTGTTAGGTGACCTAAACTTGGATATGCTTAACACCCCGGCCGTCCTACAATCTAAACCAGATGCTCTCAATCTCACACAAATGATCAAGGATCCTACCAGGTACAACCCTAAATCCGTAAACACGGGCACCCCCATAGATATCATCCTGACCAACCTGCCCTCTACACCTCTGCTGTCTTCAACCAGGATCTCAGCGACCACTGCCTCATTGTCTGCGTCCGTAATGGGTCTGTGGTCAAACGACAACCCCTCATCACTGTCAAATTCTCCCTAAAACACTTCAGCGAGCAGGCCTTTCTAATCGACCTGGCCCGGGTATCCTGGAAGGATATTGACCTTCCATCAGCGGAGGATGGCTGGTTGTTCTTTAAAAGTGCTTTCCTCACCATCTTAAATATGCATTCCCCTTTCAAAAAATGTAGAACTAAGGACAGATATAGCCCTTGGTTCACTCCAGACTTGACTGCCCTTGACCAGCACACTAAGGACAGATATAGCTCTTGGTTCACTCCAGACTTAACTGCCCTTGACCAGAACAAAAACATCCTTTGGCGTACTGCATTAGCATCGTATAGCCCCCGCAATATGCAACTTTTCATGGAAGAACCAATATACACAGGCAATTAGGAAAGCAAAGCCTAGCTTTTTCATACAGAAATTTGCATCCTGTTGCACAAACTCAAAAAGGTTCTGGGACACTGTAAAGTCCATGGAAAATAAGAGGACCTCCTCCCAGTTGCCCACTGCACTGAGGCTAGGAAACACTGTCACCACCGACAAATCTACGATAATCGAGAATTTCAAAAAGAATTTTTCTACGGCTGGCCATGCTTTCCACCTGGCTACCCCTACCCCGGTCAACAGCTCTGCACCCCCTACAGCAACTTGCCCAAGCCTCCCCACAGATTGCCCCCCATCTATCTTCAGAATTCGTGCTGCTAGGCGACCTAAACTGGAACATGCTTAACACCCCAGCCATTCTACAATCTAAACTTGATGCCCTCAATCTCACACAAATTATCAATGAACCTACCAGGTACCTCCCCAAAGCCTTAAACACGGGCACCCTCATAGATATCATCCTAACCAACTTCCCCTCTAAATACACCTCTGCTGTCTTCAACCAAGATCTCAGCGATCACTGCCTCATTGCCTGCATCTGTAATGGGTCAGCGGTCAAACGACCTCCACTCATCACTGTAAAACGCTCCCTGAAACACTTCTGCGAGCAGGCCTTTCTAATCGACCTGGCCGGGGTATCCTGGAAGGATATTGATCTCATCCCGTCAGTAGAGGATGCCTGGATATTTTTTTAAAATGCCTTCCTAACCATCTTAAATAAACATGCCCCATTCAAGAAATTTAGAACCCGGAACAGATATAGCCCTTGGTTCTCCCCAGACCTGACTGCCCTTAACCAACACAAAAACATCCTATGGCGTTCTGCATTAGCATCGAACAGCCCCCGTGATATGCAGCTGTTCAGGGAAGCTAGAAACCATTATACACAGGCAGTTAGAAAAGCCAAGGCTAGCTTTTTCAAGCAGAAATTTGCTTCCTGCAACACTAACTCAAAAAGTTCTGGGACACTGTAAAGTCCATGGAGAATAAGAACACCTCCTCCCAGCTGCCCACTGCACTGAAGATAGGAAACACTGTCACCACTGATAAATCCACCATAATTGAGAATTTCAATAAGCATTTTTCTACGGCTGGCCATGCTTTCCACCTGGCTACTCCTACCCCGGTCAACAGCACTGCACCCCCAACAGCAACTCGCCCAAGCCTTCCCCATTTCTCCTTCTCCCAAATCCATTCAGCTGATGTTCTGAAAGAGCTGCAAAATCTGGACCCCTACAAATCAGCCGGGCTAGACAATCTGGACCCTTTCTTTCTAAAATTATCTGCCGAAATTGTTGCCACCCCTATTACTAGCCTGTTCATCCTCTCTTTCGTGTCGTCTGAGATTCCAAAAGATTGGAAAGCAGCTGCGGTCATCCCCCTCTTCAAAGGGGGACACTCTTGACCCAAACTGCTACAGACCTATATCTATCCTACCGTGCCTTTCTAAGGTCTTCGAAAGCCAAGTCAACAAACAGATTACCAACCATTTCGAATCTCACCATACCTTCTCTGCTATGCAATCTGGTTTCAGAGCTGGTCATGGGTGCACCTCAGCCACGCTCAAGGTCCTAAACGATATCTTAACCGCCATCAATAAGAAACATTACTGTGCATCCGTATTCATTGATCTGGCCAAGGCTTTCGACTCTGTCAATCACCACATCCTCATCGGCAGACTCGACAGCCTTGGTTTCTCAAATTATTGCCTCGCCTGGTTCACCAACTACTTCTCTGATAGAGTTCAGTGTGTCAAATCGGAGGGTCCACTGTCCGGACCTCTGGCAGTCTCTATGGGGGTGCCACAGGGTTCAATTCTTGGATCGACTCTCTTCTCTGTATACATCAATTAGACTGTAAACTCTCCTTCCAGACCCATATCAAACATCTCCAATCCAAAGTTAAATCTAGAATTGGCTTCCTATTTCGCAACAAAGCATCCTTCACTCATGCTGCCAAACATACCCTTGTAAAACTGACCATCCTACCAATCCTCGACTTTGGCGATGTCATTTACAAAATAGCCTCCAATACCCTACTCAACAAATTGGATGCAGTCTATCACAGTGCAATCCGTTTTGTCACCAAAGCCCCATATACTACCCACCATTGCGACCTGTACGCTCTCGTTGGCTGGCCCTCGCTTCATACTCGTCGCCAAACCCACTGGCTCCATGTCATCTACAAGACCCTGCTAGGTAAAGTCCCCCTTATCTCAGCTCGCTGGTCACCATAGCATCTCCCACCTGTAGCACACGCTCCAGCAGGTATATCTCTTCACCCCCAAAACCAATTCTTTCTTTGGCCGCCTCTCCTTCCAGTTCTCTGCTGCCAATGACTGGAACAAACTACAAAAATCTCTGAAACTGGAAACACTTATCTCCCTCACTAGCTTTATAAGCACCAACTGTCAGAGCAGCTCACAGATTACTGCACCTGTACATAGCCCACCTATAATTTAGCCCAAACAACTACCTCTTTCCCAACTGTATTTAATTTTTATTTATTTATTTATTTTGCTCCTTTGCACCCCATTATTTTTATTTCTACTTTGCACATTCTTCCATTGCAAAACTACCATTCCAGTGTTTTACTTGCTATATTGTATTTACTTTGCCACCATGGCCTTTTTTGCCTTTACCTCCCTTCTCACCTCATTTGCTCACATTGTATATAGACTTGTTTATACTGTATTATTGACTGTATGTTTGTTTTACTCCATGTGTAACTCTGTGTCGTTGTATCTGTCGAACTGCTTTGCTTTATCTTGGCCAGGTCGCAATTGTAAATGAGAACTTGTTCTCAACTTGCCTACCTGGTTAAATAAAGGTATAATACAAAATAAATAAACATTTCTCCTTCACCCAAATCCAGATAGCTGATGTTCTGAAAGAGCTGCAAAATCTGGACCCCTACAAATCAGCCGGGCTAGACAATCTGGACCCTCTCTTTCTAAAATGATCCACCGCAATTGTTGCAACGCCTATTATTAGCCTGTTCAACCTCTCTTTCGTATCGTCTAATATCCCTAAAGATTTGGAAAGCTGCCGCGGTCATCCCCCTTTTCAAAGGGGTTGACACTCTAGACCCAAACTGCTACAGATCTATATCTATCCTACCCTGCCTTTCTAAAGTCTTTGAAAGCCAAGTTAACAAACAGATCACCGATCATTTCGAATCCAACGTACCTTCTCCGCCATGCAATCTGTGCAGCCGTCTTCATCGACCTGGCCAACGCTTTCGACTCTGTCAAACACTGCATTCTTATCGGCAGACTCAACAGCCTTAGTTTCTCAAATGACTGCTTCGCCTGGTTCTCCAACTACTTCTCAGATAGAGTTCAGTGTGTCAAATCAGGGGGCCTGTTGTCCAGACCTCTGGCAGTCTCTATGGGGGTGCCACAGGGTTCAATTCTCTGGACGGCTCTTTTCTCTGTATACATCAATGATGCCGCTCTTGCTGCTGGTGATTTTCTGATCCACCTCTACACAGACAACACCATTCTGTATACTTCTGGCCCTTCTTTGGACACTATGTAAACAAACCTCCAGACGAACTTCAATGCCATACAACACTCCTTCCGTGGCCTCCAACTGCTCTTAAATGCAAGTAAAACTAAATGCATGCTTTTCAACTGATCGCTGCCCGCGCCCGCCCGCCTGTCTAGCATCACTACTCTGGACGGTTCTGACTTGTGTACAACTACAAATACCTAGGTGTCTGGCTAGACTGTAAACTCTCCTTCCAGACTCACCTTAAGCATCTCCAATCCTAAATTAAATCTAGAATCAGCTTCTTATTTCGCAACAAAGCATTCTTCACTCATGCTGCCAAACATACCCTCGTAAAACTGACTATCCTACCGATCCTTGAATTTGGCGATGCCATTTACAAAATAGCTTCCAATACTCTACTCAGCAAATTGTATGTAGTCTATCACAGTGCCATCTGTTTTGTCACCAAAGCCCCATATACTTCCCATCACTGCAACCTGTATGCTCTCGTTGGCTGGCCCTCACTTCATATTTGTTGCCAAACTCACTGGCTCCAGGTCATCTATAAGTCTTCAATAGGTAAAGCCCCACCTTATCTCAGCTCACTGGTCACCATAGCAGCACCCGCCCATAGCACGCGCTCCAACAGGTATATTTCACTTGTCATCCCCAAAGCCAACCAGTTCCAGTTCTCTGCTACCAATGACTGGAACGAATTGCAAAAATCACTGATGCTGGAGACTTATATCTCCCTCACTAACTTTAAGCACAAGCTGTCAGAGCAGTTTACCGTACCTGTACATAGCCCACCCAACTACCTCATCCCCATATTGTTTTTGCACCTGTCACGACTTCCGCCGAAGTTGGCTCCCCTGCCTGTTCGGGCGGTGCTCGGCGGCCGTCGTCACCGTCCTACTAGCCACTACCGATCCCTTTTTGTTTGTCTGTTGGTTTTGTCTTATTAGTTTCACCTGTGTGTATTTTAGTTTAATTAGCGTCCTTATATTTAGTAGGTTGTCCCGCCCTTGTTTTGTGCGGGATTGTTTTTGTATTCCTGTTATTTGGTGGTGTTCATGAGTTTTATTCTCCGGACTATTTTGGTCCTGCTTTGGATTATTCACCCTGTGTGTTGGGTTGACCGTTGTTTTGTGCGCCGGAGAATAAACTGTCTAATAATTGAAGCCTGCTCTCTGCGCCTGATTCCACCCACCTTAGTAATTTGTGACAGCACCCCAGTATCTCTACTTGCACATTCATCTATCACTCCAGTGTTTAATTGCTCAATTGTAATTATTTTGCCACTTTGGCCTATTTATTATTGCCTTACCTCCCTAATCTTACTACATTTGCACACACTGCACATAGATTTTTCTATTGTGTATTGATTGTACGTTTGTTTATCCCATCTGTAACTCTGTGTTGTTTGTGTCACACTGCTTTGCTTTGTCTTGGCCAGGTCGCAGTTGTAAATGAGAATTTACCTGGTTAAATAAAGGTGAAACAATGCTGGAAGCAGTGTAGATTAAACCTCTAATCTTGAGACTGGTGTTGTACTATGGGATCTAATGTAATGTAAGTTAGGCCACTTGTGTGCTGGTGCGTAAGTTGGAGACGGCATGAAATGACATGTTCTAATCTTCATGCAAGGAAGAATGAAACAAAAATTATGCTCTCATGGTTCTTCGACAAAGAGTGGCAGTAGGAAGCAATGAATACATACAGTACCTAGATACGCTACGAATTGTTTCAGTATTGAAGAGAATGGTTCAAGCATACAGTACAGTATAATATCCCCTCTTTCACTGCAGCATATCATCCACTCTCCCTGCCATCCATCCAGCTAATTTTGTCATGCTAAGGGGTTTGCGGCTCCCCAGTTTCCCTGTTTCCAATCATGTTGTAAGGAAATGCTAATGCACAAGAATGCTTGGTTACCTGAGGCACTGCAGCCTGCTCTGTTTCAACATAACATCCAAAACGAAAGAGCTCACTCCCAATATCCCCTCTCCACCATGGTAGCACACTGATCCCAGGGAAGTCACCAGTGCACAGTGCTGGCTGGCAGTCTGTGGATACTGAGAGATAGTTACAACAACAACAACAAGACCACCTTGTCTACCTCTCCCTTCCTGCACGGCCCCACACCACACAACCAGCTTAGCATTGCTTAATCTCCTTAACAAAATGGCTCCTATTACTCCTGGGTGCATCGTCTCATTATTTCCCAATGCTTAATAAATAAAAAATCTATATTCCCCCTGGAAAAACATTACTCAAGTTTGCAAATGGGAGAAATAAATTACTACATGGGGGGGGAGGATGTCTTACTCAATGTATTTTCTCATCCATTTTGTTTCAATTACACTTAGTTCTCTTTTTTTAAGAGAGCCAGGGCCACTCAGACAGTTTGTTGTGCTGCAGTAGAGAGAGAGCTTTCTCCAGTCCGTGTCATCAGCCTGTATGGGGATGGTACAGGGCCCACCGTTGGGGCTGCTGGGAGATGTCACTCATTGATAGTTATTCTTAAGCCACCCCAACTTCAGCCCAGGGGTCACATGGCCCTACTACTGGGACCATACTTTCCACCAGCAGATTCATGCATATTTGCATAACCCTCTTATTCATCATGGCATGCTTACATCAAAGGTCTCTAAGAACATTTTGCTCCAATGTCTGTTTATGTGTGTGTGAGAGAGAGAGAGAGAGAGAGAGAGAGAGAGAGAGAGAGAGAGAGAGAGAGAGAGAGATGTGTCTGCATTTGTGCTGGTTTTCAGGCTGTCTCTACACCACATTTGAACTGAAAGGAAAATGTGTCATATGGAATGTTAATGTATTCAGGTTTATAGTGTAATTATATGACACTAAATTGCAGAAAAGATCAACACACTGTAAATAAGTCCATATGGGTGTATTATCTGTGCTTTGTCTTATGT